>NC_053437.1:5743195-6043195 GCF_007990345.1 Gossypium hirsutum | reverse complement strand
TTTTATTTACCAATTAAAGGGTAGTGACAACTTTTTTTAATGGTGATAGTTGGAATAATGTCACATATGTGGTGGGAGTCCGGAGGATAGATATTTCATACGTTTTTCATAAAAAATTTGGTTTATATTTAGGGACCCAATCAAGATAAAACCTTAATGGTCAAATATAAATAAAAGAAATAATATTTGGTAAGTGCTAGTGGAGTTTTTAGACTCCATGAATAGAGTTAAAGGTTGACAAGTGTCCTATAGTGTTATAGTAAAATTTTAAAAAAAATATATTTAAAAAAAACACGTAACAATTTTTTAAGACTACTCGTAAAATAAAAAATATATATTATCAATGAACAAATACTAACCTTAAATAAAATGCAATAACATTTATTGTAATAATAATAATAATAATAAAATAAGCATATTCAACTTGTCAAAACAGATCACATGAAAGAAACCTATAAATGAATTGAGGGTATCTTGTTTCAAAAAATGGGTATCAAAACTTGATAGCTAAATGCAATAACTTGTTGCTAATCAGATGGTTAAATGGTGATACGAGCCAAGGAGGTGACACTCAAAGGGTTGTCTTTCCTAGTGGTCCAATCACTCGAAGCAAGGCACGACAATAAAAATCAAAGATGAATGCTTTTGTCCAAGACTTTGTTGCGACAAATTTAATTCATCATGTTCGTGACATTGATAAATACGGGAATGCAATTCACTGGACCAATCTTGGAATAGTAAAAGCCCATAAATTGGTGGATTAATTTTTTATGTATCTTATTATTATTATTATTTACTTAATTCTCATTGGTTGGGACACATCATTTATGAGCTAAGTAATTTTATTGGTTAGGTTATTATTTATTTATTTTCTTAGATAATTTTAAAGAGTTTTATTAGGATTCAATTACTCTTTAAAGAGTTTTTATTAGGATTCAATTACTCTTGAAAGAGTTTTATTAGGATTCAATTACTCTTGTAATTTGCCTATAAATAGGCTTGTTTTCTACACATTGAGGGGGGAATAAAAAGAAGAGTATTTGTTTTCTTTCAAATTTGTGTGAGGCAATTTTTTTTAGAGTAGAGTGATTCTTCTCTTGCTATTTAGTTTGGAGTTTGTTACTTTTCGAGGGTATTTTGGAGTTGCAAATATTCAAATTTCTTTCCCGTTCATCGGTGTTTCTAGAGGTTCTTCTTCTAGGGGTTTCGTAGGGAGCCGCTCAATCATTGGCGTTTTTGGTTACAAGTTAACCAAGGGTTCCATAGGGCAAATCTATCCTTTTTTATTTATTTATTATTTAACTAATTTTATTTATTCTTGTTTTATTTCTAATTTGTTTCTCTTGTGTCTAGATCCGGGTTTCCGCATCAAATGGGTTGTAACAAAAAGTTTAAATCTACACATATTTAAAGATCTTTCGATTGCGGTTTAAAATTTATTGATAATTGATCGTTTTGTGTCGATATCAATATCGAACTAAACTTGAACTGATTATTGTCTTTTGCTTTATGTTCGTACTTTCCTATAAAAAAAATTCATTGAAGTCCTCAATTGAGCTTAATGTTTCGACATTATTTATTTAGAAAATAAATCAATTGCATATTTTTTTCCATAATAAAAAGTATTTAAGTATATGTATTAATTATTAATATGCAAATATCAGCTACCAAATAAAGTAGTGAATAGATATCACATTGAAATTACATGTTGGGCCAGAAACCCAACTTAGTTTAGATGTGGGCTATCCTATAATGGTTTCCACCCATAAGACTTTGTGGTTTGGATTTTAATTTAAGCATTGGGCTTTTCAGGCAATATTCAACATTTATTGAATTATGGATTGAAAGCCAATTTACTAAATATAATAGGTGAGAGAGAAATATCAAATTTTCATGTTGAATCTTATATAAATACAGATTTAATCAAAGAAAATAACTTTGTCCCCAAAAATATAAAATTGTAGTTTGCTTTCTTTAAAAAAATTTAAAATAATATATGTTTTAACCCTCGAAAATTTATAAATTAATTATAATTCACTGATATAAAGTCTTTTTTTCTTTTAAATTTTACAAACTCAGTAAAAGCACAAATAAAAGTACATGTTCGAGCATCCATAAAGAGTAGAATCAAACAGTTATAGGACAAATAAAGTAAGAATTGGAACAAATTGTAAAATCAAACAATTACAGCCCGGATTAAGAACTAGAACAGTTCAAGTTAAATTTGACTAACTGTAAATTTCACACATGGGAACTAGGCGTGTTCATGGGAACTAGGCGTGTTCATAGTTCAGTTAAAATTGAATTAACTGACTAAATCGATCTAATTCGGTTAGTCGATCGGTGGCTGAATTTTGTTCGGTCTGATGTTAGTAATGACTTTTTGAAATTTCGGTTATTGGTTAATTCGATTCGAAATTGGGTAATTAACCGAAATAAATAATATATATTATACATAATTGTTAAATTTTTGTTTGGTTGTTAACTTTCAAGATTTATGTAGTGTTTCTAATGTATTATTTGTTGTTTTCGCCTCCATTTAAAGTTTTTTGAACTATTAAAAAAATTAACATTAGCAATGTATATTTTATATATTTTATACTTATTTTAATCAAAAGACAAAAAAACATATAAATTTCGATTAATTCGGTTAACTGACCGAATTAACCAAAATATTTCGGTTCGGTTAATGTATTTGGAAAAAAATTCGGTTCAATTAACGGCTAAAATTTTTTACATTCGGTTATTAACCGAACCGACAGTTTGAACAACCCTAATGAGAACAACACATAGTAAGACTCCAAAACCCACGTATATAATTACGAGTTGTAAATCTCAAACGTGGATATTCACAACTCAAGTATTCGATTTTACCAAATGTAACAATTAATATATGTTCAAAGTATTTAGTAGATGCTTCTTTTTTCTCACTATAGAACACTCTTTTAATTTAAAATTTTAAATTGATTTATGCATTTATGATCGAAACAAATACTATTTAGACCCTCGTTCCAAAAATAAATAATTTCTTTAAATCATAAATTTATAATTCTTTGTATACAATATAACAAATAATTGAACGAATCTAATTTTGATGATATTGATGTATAGAATGTGTTATAGAATATAAGTATATTTTTGGCTTGCATGGTTTTTTTTCCTTCTACCATCTCTTTCTTCTTCTCCTCCTTATGAAATTAAGGGTGGGTTTAGATGGACAGTATATTTATTTGTAACGGTGGTGGTGAGATTAAATACTGTAGCGACACTGTAGTGTGAGACAAAAAGTAAGCTAAACGCACCACACCATACCGTCCATCTATACCCACCTAAAAATCAAATCGCAAATAAAATAACAAAAAAATAATAAATAAATTTAATAAAAATCCATCTGGATATGAAAGAGATGTGATCTATAAGGACATTTTAAGATGTTACTTATGCACAAGTCTTTAAACATATAATTATACAAAAATGGACCCATCATCACTAACTTTGAACATGTTTCTTTTTTTTTTCCCTTTCATTTTCTTTCATTATTGTTGGAGTGTGTTTGCCATGTGGGTTTTTAAGCTTATCCAATTCCTAAAACCCTCACAATAATTTAACCACTGATTGACATGTGAAAGATTCCTACTTTTTTTGCATCCTTCTGCTCCCTTCATCTGCTTCAAAATCAACCCCCCAAAAAACCACAATTTTCATTTAGCAAAGATTGAGACATGACATTACTAAAACAATGAGCCACCAAATGTTCTCACAAAGACAAGATTTATTTAATGTTTCAACTTTTTAAAAAGAAAAAAACAACCCAATGAGACATCCAATCCCATCAGCACAATACTGGCTTCATAAATTAAAAGAAAAAATCATGTGACTTCTTCTCCTTAATCCCCATTTTAATTTTTCATGTTATGGGGTTTACCCATTTTTTATTGCCTATACCATTATCATTGATTGTGTTTCCCTTTTCCTCTGCAATAGCTATATTTGTCCATGCAATGTGGTTGGCATGCCAGAGTAGCCTGCCTACCTTTCAATGGCATCCACAGGCTTTTGTCCCCACTCATTAACTCAAATTTTCTAATTACGAACCGTTTTGAATTCAAGTTATTTTGAGTAGGATCATAAGAACTTATCAATCAAATTTTTTATATCGGGTCGTTTTAAAATCAAATTATTAACTGGAAGTAAATTAATTTTCGAGGTTAAGTCAGCAATATCTATGCACAAGATCAGCATCCACTACTATCATTCAGATTAAACCCCAAATTTTATCTTTAAAAACTTAAAATATATGTATTTTGAAAATATGATGTTTTGGTTAAAGTATGCCAAAATTTAGAGAGAATTTAATACACATACAAGTACGAAGTACATTTTGTTTCATTGAAAACTAAATACAATAAAAAAAATGAACCCAATAGGATGGAATGATGAGTGTAATGATAATCATAACAAAACTATTGGTGAGTTGATATGTTAAACTAGGGATAAAATAATTGAATATTTTATGGAGAATCTAGAGATGATTTAAGGTAAAGAAAATCATGATTAATTATTAGTTTGAAATAGTGGGATTTTGACCCCCAAAGATTGGGTTTCACTCCCCTTGATTGACCCCAAAGCTAAATGTAAAAAGAGTGTAGTTGAAGTGAAGTTTATTTATATTTATAAATACCAAATGATTTGGAAATCATTTTTCTTACCAATAGTGGGATAAGAAGTGGTATTTAAGTGAAGTAATTGGTGGAAATGGGCCAAGAGAAAAATCATTGTTATCTTGATTGGGCTGTTTAAGAAATTAATGATTATAAGCCCATTTTTCATACCTTTTTTTCTATTTTATTTTATTTAAATTTACTTTTTCAACCAATTAATCATGTGCAATATGAAGATACATGTGGCCCATGGACATCACCCTTTTCCTCCACCTTTGAATGAGTGGGAAATTAATGGAATTTAAGGAACTGGGCCCAAACTCAAATTTTGTCAAACATTTTCACATTTTTGTTTCTTTTTGAACCTTGACAAATTCAAAAAGGTTATCATAAATAATAATTCATAAAATATATCCAAAATATATTCAAAAAGGTTAAAATAGCATATCATTATTTGGTAATATCTTTTAACTTATATTAACCCAATAATTATTCTATACATTGTCCACCAAAATAATATTCGTTTAGAATGCTAAAATATTTAATGTGTCTTTTTTTCTTATTTTTATTTTAAAATATATTATAATGACACAGGGTAATATCCTAATTCGTTTTTGAGTTATGTGACGAGGGATCGAGATAAAACTAAAAAAATGGCTGGGGAAAAGCTAAAAATATTTATAATAAAATGATTTAAATTAAAATTTAAACTTTTGAAAATGATCCATTTAAATAAAAATTAAAAGGGACTAAATTGAATAATTGATATTTAGAAAAATGCTATGACCGTAATTATAACATTGAGCAAAGGGGTCAAGGCCTTATTTGCCCTCCACTATGCCCTTGGATTTACCCAATTGAAAAATATAAATATGAGAAAACTTGAAAATTTATCTACCTAATTGTAAAGTTTATAAAACTCCATTAGTAGCCTACTTGATACTAATCCTAAATTATAAACATGAGACTTAATAACAAAGACACAACTTATGTTGTGGAAGCAAGCTTCTTCTCTCAGTTAAACTCTGTTTTTAGTTTCTCACTTAAATTCTGATTAATCTAGAATTGTTGTAGATTGAGAAAATTTTGTTCTTTGTTTCCAAGTTTTTCCTTTTTCTCGTGGGGCTTCACGTTTTTCTTTTAATTCTCCCCATCTTTTGTGTTCTCTTTTATTATAGTAAAATCTCCTTTTACCCGTGGGTTTTTATCATTCCCAGAGGAGTTTTTTCACATAAAATTCGCGTGTTCGATCTTTTTTATTCTTATTTTTTTCACTTTGTTCGTTATTTAATCGAGTTAATTTGTCCCCTACAATCAAAAACCCCAATTGAATACTTAATTGAAGAAAGAAAGGGAAAAATCAAATTTACAGTTACATTAAAAAAAAAAACCTTTTCATGTATGCATGTATATGTATATTTCACAACGAAGTAAAAGAAGGAGAAAATGAGGGTTTGAGAGATGAATTATGAAATCACTGACCCATTTAACAAGAACATGTAAACAAATACACAATTTATTAAGGACAAAAAAAGAAACAAAAGTTTGTTTTATATTTAAAAAAAAAACAAAGGACCAAATCATAATGAAGTAGTTCGAGAATGGTCGGAAAGTTAAATGAAATTTATTAATCATATATACCAAGTCCAAGAAAAAAAGATTAAAGCATATATAAACAATAATTAACCATGATTATTAGCTCCAAAAAAAGAAACCATGATTATTGTTTTCATGTATATACGCGTCAATTCACGTGTGCATGCACATGCACATCAAATTAAAATAAAAAAATCATTATATATAATTAAGAAAAGATTATGGATTAGGATCATAATTATAATTTCTAATTATTTTTTGTATATAAAATGGGTGTCACGTGCTGTTCCACCCCCTCCTTATCAACCAAATATTAAGCATGGATTTGCCATCTTGTACCTGCATGTTTAAGAATATTTTCGACTGACTCTGTATATATACGTATACATATATATAAAGATAAAAGAAAAAACAAGTAAGGTTTGTTGGGAGGATCTGAATTAACGACAAGCATAAGAAGGAGGAAGTGGGCAGAAATGTAGTGAATAAAAACAAAAAAATGGCAGATTGGACCCAAAAAAAAAGAGAGAGAAAAAGAAGCAGGGGGTAGCCATGAATGAAGCTCTTCAAACACCTTCCTTTTTTACTTTGCTTTTTTTTATTAATCATTTACTGTCTTTCTCTCTCTATATGAAGAGGAATCCAAGGAACGCTTTTTGAGCAGAGACAGTGAAGGGGGAGGGGGGCTTTAAGATCATCTGCCATTCATTCATTCATTCATTTCACCCTCTGCATGTTTTTATCTGCATGTTGTTTTCAGACAGTTTCTATAAATGGACCCCTCACCCCTCACCCCTACAGATAAGGGTACTTCCATCCCTTCTTCAATTAATAACCTCTAATTTTTGTTTCTAATGCTTCTACTCTTCCCACTTTTAAATTTTTAGTTTTTCTATTTGTGTATTGATAATGGGTTAAAATCTTCATAAATTTCAAATTAGTCCTTGTATTTTTATTTATAGGAATTTATTCTTCTTATTTTTCATATTTCAAAATTCAGGTCCAATTATTAACGTTGTTAAATTTGTTGTTGTTATATTTTTAAAGAAATAAAAATCACTTGTTAACAATGATAATATTGGACTTGAATTTTGAAATTTGAAAAGTAAAGGGACTAAATTCTTAGAAATAAGATAAAGGGATTAAATTACAAATTTAGTAAGAGTACAAAAACTTATGACATATTTTAATTATTGATAACATTGTTGATTGATTTACATTAAATTTAAATGTATGTGATCAATTGGATTTTGATTTTTAATTAACAACTTTGAATATTAAAATGTTTCATTTTCAAATTTAACGGAAATCCATTAGTTCGATAGGATTTTAAATTTTAAATCATGCATGTGAAAGGATTAAATTCCTAAAAATACAAGTGGAAGGACTCAATTTTAAAAGTTTGAGAAGTATAGGGATAAGGGCATAATTGAACCAATTAATTGTCTTCTTTGTTCTTTTAAGGTCTTCCATAGAATAATCCCACAATATTTATTTTAAAACAAACCATTAAAGATTTCACTACCATTTTCAAATTTTAATATTTTAAATATGTTTGATAATCATTTTAATATTTTATTTAATATAATATTTAAATTGATTTTATTTTATTAACAAAAACTAAATTTGGAATAAATTATTCTTTTTAAAATAGATATGTTCAAATTATCATATTTATTTTTATCTAAAAATTTATATAAAGTACTAATATACTAATAAGATTAAAACCAAAAAATAAATATTTTTTTCAAAAATCAATATTTACTATTATTAAACAAAAAAAATAGTTTTTACTCATTTATTAAATGATTTTCTAATATAAACCTGGAATTAAAAATTTAACACCTAATTTTAATTTTTCTTAACTTGTAAATTATTACAACAAATTTGATACAAAACACCCATACTTGGGTTAGAAAAAAAAAAGCATGTTAAAACTTTAATTTTATGTCAATAAAACATAGGGTATTTTAAGACTATAATTACAATGTAAGTGAATCCCATTTTAATACATGCATAAAAGCCTATATTACAAACTGTGGGATCGATCTTGCTAACTTTTTTGTGACATGTTCTATAATTGGACATGGAATGCTTAAAGACATGATCTTGCTAACTCTTTGCTTTCTTTGTGAGACATTGCAGTCTATGAATTTTCGAAACTGACTCTTCATTCTTTAAAATTGGTCTCTGACATCCTTGATTTTTCCCCCCTCTTTGTCCCACTCTTTTCCATGTATAATATATATTTGAGGCCACTTCTTAAACCACAAGACATTCTTTTGCCTCATTATATATAATTTTGATATTTCAAATCCTACTAACATTATTTGTTTATGTTGCTAATTAGGGTTTAATATATATAACGATCTGAACCCAGTATTTTTTAAAGTCGTAAAATCGATCCGTAGGTCATGCTTGTGTAATAGTTTAAATGGGTGCGTGTTATAGATATATATATTTGAATGTTGAGTTATATTTGTATAACTATAACTAAAATCAATCATATAATGCACAAATGAAATTATAACTACAATCAATACATTTGTATAATTACGACCAGAATCTATCAATTTAAACATATAATAGAACTTGAAACCATATTGCAACATAGATTAAGAACCCCATGTGCATAAACATGTATGATAGAACCTGAATCTAAACACTTAAAATCTCGATGCATCAATCTTTGTTAAGATCATATTCACGTTTGATTGTTTAATTCGGTCATTAAAGAAAAAAACAAAGGCAATGACAAAGAAAATCATAAAAAGGATAAGAGATAGGAGGAGGGAGGAAGAGATGGAGATTGAAGATAAAGAAAAGGAAATGACCGTAAATTAAATATAAATAAAATGGATTGAGAAGAAAAGACAGACGATAGAAAAGGATTCAACACTCAATGAAACAGTACTGTGTGCAATAGGCAAGGTCAAAGTCCCCTCTTTCCTCCTAAACTCATGGTTATTTATTTATTCATGTTCCATTATAACCATGTGGGAATCACGTGGTTTCCCCTTATCTTATCCACCAAAAAACTTGGGTCATCAATTCATGATTCATTTGCCTCTGCAGTCTGCACCACCTCTGAATTCAGCATAAAACACACACATTGAAATGGTTAGATCTTAGTGCGAGGAAAATTCATATCCCTTTCCTTTTCTCTTCTTTTTTATTTTCCCCAAATTCCGAGACTTGGTTTTTTGGGGGGACTATGATTTGTCCGTGTCTCATGTGATGATGAACATGATGGTTCGTGACCCCATGATTATTGGGTCTGCAATTCTAATCTCATTTAACCTTTTTTAATGTATCCGTACATCTCTGATGAAGTTGCTAAGTCCAAGACATTCTTAAGGGGTTTTATTTCCTTTTGTGCAGCATTTCTTCATGTCCTTCACATGCCACACCTCTCATCATTGGAATTTTCAAACCCCAATTTATATAGTATACCAGTTCCTGGATTTACTTTGGGAGTCTGAATCTGTGGGCACCAGAAGTCAGATTAGAGAGGTTTTGATTCACAAAAAAAGGTGGATCCAAAGTTTGCAATTTTGGTATCCCAATTGTCACCAACCTTGGTTTACTATCTATATCACTATATTACACCCACACATGAATTTTCCTTTCTTTTTTTTTTTTGGTACAAACATACACTTGAAAAGTTCTGCTCGAAAAAATTCTCACTTTCGACATAAGGAGTTAGTCAATAATTAGGTATTACACGATTATATTAAGTTATTACATCTTTCATGAACACTAATCTCTCACATGTTTAATATATTGAGAGTCTGTATTATGATGTAGGTATGAAAACTTGGGTTCAATACCAAACACATTCAAGTAAACATGTTCCAATTTCACAAATCCGACACTCCATCAAATTGATATTTTGAATAGTTATACATAATCAGCACCAGAGTGCAAGTAAAGTTTTTCTTTTTACAATAATAAAACTTAATCACTTAAAAGAGAAAGTAAAAGCAATCATTTTAATAAATGGAACAGTAGCAAACATCATTTAATTTAAGTCTGAGCAAAGGACTTGGGGAAGCTGTCTGGTTATATGTTGTAAAGCTATTTTCCCTAGCTTTAAAATATATTATTGGAGGTAACTACTTTTGGCAGGCACCCAAATAATTTCAAATTGCAGCACTGATATTTAAATTTTGTCTTTTTTATATTTCAAAACTTTAGCTCCAGATTTGGAGTGCAATAATAATAATAATAATAATAATGTACACAAGTTAGATGGAAAAAAAACTATGTTTTATACCCAGGGAACAAGCTAAAAGTTGTATATTTTTGGAGGCAAAAGATAAATTTATAAATTAAAATTTTAAGATCAATTTTTGTTTAAATACATTCATCTGATTTACTAACGATATATGCACTATCGATGTATCAAATATTTAATTTTCATTAATTAACTGAAAGATCGACAGAATAAAATGATTATTGACATCAGTCAAACAAATAAAGGAAAAAACCATGTGTCAACCTTTTTAATTCCATCATTGATTTAAAGGTTAGAGAAGAAAAAAGCAAGAATTCAAAGGTAGGTTTAAGAGCAGCGCGAATAGCATGACTCGAATTCAAATCACAAGATGATAAATGTTTTAACCATCAGACTAATACACGGGATTTACACTCCCAACATTTTAATTTAATAATTAATGTATAAAATTTAATTTAAGGAATAAGGTTTGAATTATATCGTTATTCAAACCCATTAAATTATTGTCTTTATAAAGAACAATACTAAATAAGGCATTGATGGTGTGAAAGTAAAAAAGTAAGGTAAAGTTGTTGCCAAAATAGTAGTCAATGAGTTTTACCGAACCACAAGTGCTGAAGGTAGACAAACCGTCCAAGAATTAAGGGTCGGTTTTCACTTTTCAATTTCATACGTTTTCTTTATATTTATAACATATTCAATATGTACAAATAACTATAATTAAAATCATTTATTACGATATATATATATAGTCAGTACTATTATAGAGTGTTCTGTATTACGAGTTAAATTCTATTTTAAAAAAAATGAGAAATCAGTTTGTGTACGTTAGATCAAAGAGCAAACTGATCATTTTGTTAAATTTTTATTAATTTCTAGTGTTAAAAATCAGTCCTATATGTCAGAATGAGATACATGTGATTGCCTGATTTTTCATCAATCACGCCAGTTTTTAATAGTGAAAATGGATGAAATTGATACCTGAAAGAGCTAGTTTACTCGTTGACATAGCGTATAAAGACTAATTTACCTATTTTTTTTAAATAAGTAGGACAAAATGCAATCTGAGCTCTACAATACTTTTACTTTTGACTGGCACAATTGTTATGTAACAACTAAAAAAATATAAATTCAAATGCGTTTAATTGTATATTATATTTCTATGTAAAGAATTAAGAGTAAGAATTTTATTAAAAATATTTATATCTAAAAAATAAAGATGATCTTAAAAAGGAAAATTGGACCGACTAAACATGAATAAATTAAAAGTAGAGATTGTATTGTATACAATAAATATCACAATCTCATAGCTCTATATATAGTTGAGAAACCATTAAAGCAAAGCATGTGAGACATGCAATACAAACTTGTAAAAGAAAAGATCCCTTTTTTGAAATAATTAAATAAAATTGCAATAAATACATTGACCTTTATTCTCCCTTCAACTTCTATCGGTTTGTTCTAGATATGTAAGCATTAAAAAATAAAGGGAGAAAATTGAAAAGAAAAGAAAAAAGTAGTATTTTCCAAGAAATAGACTTCATAAATATATAAATATAAACCCTAGCTATCTAACCCTCAACTAAGTTTTATCGAGTCGGAAGTTCTCACATTTTAAACATGTGTTTTAATGAAGGCGAGATCGTTGTTTTTGTTTTTTTTTATATAAAACAAATAGAAGAATTTAGCAAAATTATCTAGAAATATTCAATGGACATGCTGCAAATAGTTGTAGTCCTACATTCTTGTCGAAAGCCAGTTTAGCGATATCATATGCTTCTACATTCTCTTCTCTAGGAATATGTTCAAATTCCCAAAGACTTGTTTGTAACAGAATTTGTTGAATCCGTTTGATTAGAGCTGAATGAGATGTCTTTGAACGTGCTTCTTAAATTTCCTGAATAATCTCCAAGTTGTCTGTCTGAATCAAAACTTTATCATACGTTCTGCTCTGAAGAAGAAACAGACCATCTAAAATACCCCAGAGTTCAGCATTAAAAACCGAACATTGTCCCAACCGTCTGTTAAAAACAAGAATCCAATTCCCATGTTGATCACTGATAATACCTCCCACGACAACATCCCCATAATTGACCTTAACAGCTCCATCTGAATATAAGCAGATCTAATTATCAGTTCTGCTTGGAGTTGTGCGTGGCTTTGGCCTTTTGGAATGGTCTTCCTTGCGCATGGATTTGCACTATATAATCTACACTCCACGACAATCCCTAAAAAATGAAAAATAATACACACTTGCACAGATTCGAACTTCTCTAAATTGTTGTAATAACAATAACACTAACTGAACTAATAATCTTAAAAATAAAATTATTATACAAGAATGTTGTAAATTAATGCACAATGGAAATATACCCAAAAGTCAAAAAAGTATATACATATACACACATATATATATTACATTATTTGTGACAAAAGCATGACTATTTACCTCACATCATGGAACAAATTTCAAAACCTAACTACCTTAATTATATATATATAAAAGTTAAAAGCCCCTAAAAGAGATCCTTAAGCAATAAGAATAATAAAAACTTTTAGAGCAAGATTTTGCCTTTTTTTTTTCTCCCTCAGCCATTCAATTCAATTGCGTGTGGTAAAATAAAGAAATAGATATCAACAAACTTTATTATTCTCCCACTTAATTTGGTGGAGTGGTGAAAGCACCCAAATTAAAGGGGCTAAAAAACAATATTTCCCTAAATTTCCACTCAAAAAAGGTCCCCTCAATTTCAACAAGTATTATACACCTATAACACGTTTAAGGAGGGACCCAAAGGACACCTAATCCCAATAGGTTAAAGAATTTTTGGCCCATAATGACTTAGTCAACCCAATGGTGGGCTCAACCCAAATAGGATTAAGTGTCACTTTGGTCGGTTAATTATTCACATTGATTAATCTTTTCTATTGTTCTTTCACATTGAAAAAAAAAAACCATGCCAATAAGAACTTAGCTTGTTGGTTAAGCGAAGGCTTAGGTTTGAATCTCATCATACGCAATTGTCTTGCGTATGAGCGTCATGTGTGAATTTTCTTCAATTATTCCTCTGTTGGGTTTTGTAATGATTTGATTTTATATGTCATTATAATTGATCAGACTTCAACCCATACCCCTGTGTTGTGTCTGTAATCGTATCATCTTGTAAAAAGTTTTACATTTTTTCTAAGGTTTAATCTTAATGAAAGTCATTAAAGTATAAGAGCATGCATTTCCATAATAGTTTTTGATTTTCAAACATTATCTGAGTTTTAAATTGCAAAGCATCTATGAAAAAGAGGGAAGGTATAGGATGGTTTAAATTTGGGTTTTGCAATTTGTATGACTTTCTATATACATAATATAATATTATAAGATTATAAATGTTGGAAGAGATGCTTTGCTTGCCAATATTAAACAATGTCCCTTTATAATTAATAGTATTATAAATAATTGGTTGAGGAAAACAAGAGGATGTTGTATTATATTATATGTGCAATGCCCTAGGGGGTGAAACTATGAACCTTCCCTAGAACTAGAAGTTGTATTTTTTAAGATTTTTTTTTAATTCTTTACTCTATAGAGGAAAACTCCAATTTTTGCTGAATTACAATCTCTTTTTTCTCACTTATTTTTTGTGCATCTATTTTCATGCAAAAGACAACTTTTTTATTTATTTTCATAGGAGATAACAATAATATGAATAATTAACATGCATCTTATGTAGTTATATGATATCAAATTATGGTATGTTGGCAGTTATAAGTGAAAAAAAAATGAAATAATGACAGTATATCAACGAAGATAACAGTATATTCACAAATTTCAAATTAAGCCTTTAATGTTAACTATTTGGTACAAAAAAAACGAATAAAATCATATGTGAATTGTATACATTTCAAACTATAAAAAAATATAGCATGACTTGTAATCTTTCATAATTAAATTATTTACCAAGCATCTTCAATATTCATTCTAGATGTTTGTCAAAATTTTGAAGTGAGAGATGGTTTGATCCAACATATTGTGGTTTCTTGGTCTATTTGTTGTATAAATAATCATCACCCTTCGTGTACTTTAAATTGATAATACTAATTAATGAATACAAGTTGAATGGCAAAATAGAATTATATTTAAAAATGTATTTGTGTATTAAATAGAGATATTTTAATAAATTTAATGTTGGGTGTAAAATATTTTTACACATTTAAACCTCAAGGTTTAAATTTGTTGAATTTTTTTAAAAAAAAAAGTGAAACAAAGAAATAATATTGACATAGGTCACCACGAAATAAGCCTGAACCACACATTTATATATAAGTAAAAATATTGTAGAGGTCTCTATATTAAGAGTCAGATTATATTTCATCATATTTATTCGAAAAAGGGAAAAATAATACCTGTACATTAGATCAAAGAGCAAACCGATCCTTCTGTTAAAAATTCTATCTATTTATATTGTTAAAAAATAATCATTATATGTCAGCATGAGATGCACATGGCACACCACATGTTACTATCTGGTTATTCCATCAACTACGTTAGTTTTTAATAATATAAATAAATGAAATTTTTAACTAAAAGTACCCAATTGTTTTTTGATCTAACGTACATAGACTAATTATCTATCTTTTAAATAGAATGAGTAAAATGTATTCCGACTGTTAGTACAGGAGCCTTTATAATACTTTCACCTTTATATAAAAATATGATATAAAAGGAAATATATATATAATTAAAATGATACCAAATGTAAACTGTACAGGCCCAATTTGAACCAGCCCATTACCCTAATTAACAGCCCAAACTAACCCACAGCCCAAATAGCCCAAAACACTAATTAGACCTAACCCCTAACCCTAGCCGCCGCACCTAGTCCACTTGCCCTCTGCCACCGCCACCAACTCCGCCGATCACCTGCCCTTCTGACGTCGCTCCACCTGCTCCACCTGCAAGGAAAGGAACAAACACGCAAGGCAGAGACACAAACAGGGCAAAATAATAGAAATAGGCATTGTAATCGGCTATATAAATAAAAAAGGAAAAATGTAACAGGGGGCTCTCCGATTTTGGGTAAAAAAAAAACAACTCAATAAAGAGAAGAAAATTGAAGGTTGATAGCATTTTCTTCTTTCCTATTCGGGCATTCTACATTTTTTTTATTTATTCATTTTTGTTTGACTACTCTTATAAACAAAAGAAATAAAGGAAAAGAAAAGGACCATTTCGTTTCGAAGGCCGGCGTCGGAGCCCGTCTTCGTCGTCGCCGGTGGAGGAGGAGACGAGCGGTCTCTCCTCGTTTTCCGATTCTGGGCTCATCTTTCTCGACATGCCGCCATGGATCTATGGTCTAGAGGCGATTGGCTTCAAAAAGGGACCGAAAAGGTCCGATTTTGGGCCTCCGACCACCGTGCGCGGCGGCCGTTGGACGGTGGCCCGATGACCGGTCGAAAAGGGACCGAGAAAGTGAGAGGAGAAGGCTCTCTCTCTGTTTTAAAATGGTTAAAACTGATGGGTTTTAAGTTTTTTTAATATTTATAGTAAATGCAAAACGGCACCGTTTTGATAGGGTCAGGACAGCCCCAAAACGGCGTCGTTTTGGGCTCCTGACCCGAGACCCGACCCGTACCGCCTGGGATCCGCGTGTTTTTGGACCAGAGGGGTTATTTGCACCCTCAGTCCTTCCGCTTTTTGAGGCCGTACAATTGGGTCCTATTCCCTTTTATTATTTGTTTTAATTTTGCCCAAATTTCCATCTTTCTTACGATTTGGTCCATCGACCGTCTGCTCAGGCTTTGTTAGAACGACGTCGTTTGGACCACGTGGGAATATTTTCCGTTTTGACCCTCCATCCTTTCGCGCGAGTCACATTTTGGTCCTTTTCGTCCTTTGTCATTCCAAATTCGCCCAGTATTTTCTTTTTTATTTCGATTTAGCCCTTTTTTTTAGCCACTTTATTATTTTGTTTATTTTATTATTATTATTATTATTATTATTACTTATTTGTTTATGTTTATTTTATTTAGATTTTCGGCACATATACATATACATGCATATATTTTTGTGATATACATACATTGTTTTTATAACATATATACTTATATAGTTTATATATTTTTCAACTTATGTATATATCTATACATTTATATATTTTCATTTTCCTAAATATATACATATTTATACATAATCTTTATAGTTTAAAATATACCCCTTTTTTATAAATCCGTATATACACACATGTTGCTATTAATTTATATACATACATATCCTTTTTATTTCATCAGTATATATATATTTTTATATGTACGTACATATATATTTTTTGTATATCTTATTTTACATAAATATATATATATACATATTTTCAATATATTTTAAACATATATATATAAATTAACGTATTTATTTGTATACGTAGGTATATTTGCATTATTTTTAAACTTTAATTGGTACATACATATTTTCATGCGCCTACTTTATATATGTATTTCATTATCTTCATATTCCATAATTTTATACACCTATATATATGTGTACATATTTTTATCTATATGCATATTTTTTTTATTTTAAAGTATACTTTACATATATATATTGTAATTTATGAATACACACATATATTTTTTTTGTCTATACATATAAATACATATATCCCTTTAAATTTTGATTGTATTCATTATTTATTTATTTCATTCTCATGATTATTTTAAGAGAATATTTTATTTTTATTTGCTTATACATTTGTTATTTTGTGAATTGTTGGTTTGTTCTTTTATTTATTTTATTTTGATTGCTATTGCTTGCATTATTTTTTATATATTTTTGTATTTATTATGGTTTTGCCATGCATATCAACAATGTAATTTGTTTTCACATTCTCTTATTACGACTTCGTGTTTCGTTTTAATCAATATGTCAAAACTTGTTTTAAATAAATGGCATTTTGTGTTTAGATTCGAGAGGATCGTACCCTAACTTACTGGGTTTCAATTTTCAAGATAAATCTAAATACACGAATCCTTTTAAACTCAAATTTTAAATGATCTCGGGAATTAAGAAAAGATCGTGCCCTAACTTACTGGCCTGATTTATTTCTAAAACCAAGATAATAAATATCTTTTAATAAGCATTTTTCATCCGCGTATCGGGAATTTGAGACATTGTGTCCTAACTTACTGGATATGATTCTCTTTCTCGAATAATGTGAAATATTCCCTTTTCCTGAAAATTTTCAACGTTTTAATACAAGGATCGTATTTTTAATTCTTTCGAGTTTTAATTTTCGACACCAAGACATTAAGTAATCAACCAGGTACCAATTTTGGGCGTATCGAGGGTGCTAACCTTCCTTGTGCGTAACCGACTCCCGAACCCGTTTTTCTGAATTTCGCAGACCAAATCGTTGTTTTAATAAAATTAAATTGTTTATTAAAAACAACCACTTTTCGAGGTGACCCGATCACACCTCATCAAAAAAAGATTGGTGGCGACTCCCGTTTTCATTCTTTTTCAAAATCCAAGTCGACCCCGTTTTCATCCAAAAAATGGTGTCAACAGCTTGGCGACTCCGCTGGGGACACCAAGTGAGTCGAGCCACGAGTTGATTATTTTTTGTCTTTTTATCGAAAATCAAAAACTTGGTTTAAATATACGATCCTTTCATCGCATTTCATTGCTTTTATTACAATTTTCATCGTTGTGGTTTATAATGCTGTGTTAGTTTAAGTTTTTGTATCTTTCTGCATATTGCATTGCATGACCGTTGGTCACACCCTTTTAAGTGGGAGTGAGAAACTACGCCTTCGTGAGGTTTTCACCTCCGCATGGGATAGTGAATCGCTTTCGGGATACATCCGTACCTATGTCTTCGTGAGATTTTCATCTCCGCATGGCCATAGGGAAATGTATCCCCCTGAATCGAACTTGGTCCGTATGAGCCTATAATGGGTGAGGATCGAGGAATTTGCTGGTTCAGGTACCCTACTTTAGAACCAAACCACATGTAATGAGCCATAGGAACCGACCTAGGTAGAGCTACTCCAAATTTTTAGCGCTTACCTAAATGAATGTTGTATTTATTTGTCGCTTATTTTAAATCTTATTATGTGTTTAATGCTAATTTACTTTGTTTGTGATTGCATGGCATCTTCATTCTAAAAGAGGTGTCGATTTACATTCAGTTTCTCAGTAGAAAGCTTATCATGGAAAAGGGGTTTGTTGATAAAGTAGAGGATAATGCGGCTGTGCGAATATGGGCTGAAACGACACAACGGGAGAAAGGCGATAGTCTTACCAAAGGGTACGTGTCAGAATTGTGGGATTTTACCCGTATCATGTAATCCAGAATGACCTTCGAGAAATGAAAGAAGTCTGGGATCAATGGGATGTCGAGGCCAAGCAGCTGTTCTATTGTAACTACGGTGACCTACCTTATCTGCTTAGTGTCAAAGTGGACAAGTATTTATTCCGAGCCCTTGCTCAGTTTTGGAATCCTGCCTACAGTTGTTTCACTTTTGGGAAGGTAGATTTGACGCCTACTGTGGAGGAGTATACGACCTTGCTTCGGTGCCCAAAGATTCAAGTCGACAAGGCTTATTCCAGGCTGCTTGTGTCCCTCCGTTGTTAAAGAAATTAATGAACATCACTGGGATGAGCGAGCAGTGGGTCGCTGCCCGGATCCAACAGAAGGGCGACAGTAAATGTGTTCCTTGGAAAAGTTTACGAGATTTGGTGCTTGTACATCCTGACTTAAAGAAAAGGGTCGATGTCTTCACTTTAGGTATCTATGGACTAGTGGTTTTCCCCAAAGCTTTAGGACACATAGACGAGGCTGTATCTGATTTGTTCGATCGGCTTGGTAAAGGGGTTACACCGGTTCCGGCAATACTCGCTGAAACTTTTAGATCTTTGAATGCGTGTCGAAAAGCAGGGGAGGGAAGGTTTATTGGATGCGCGCAGCTCTTATTGGCATGGTTCCATAGCCACTTCTGGAAAGTCGAAAAGGTCTCTTATCGGGTATTCTCCGATAGCTACTCCCCTTTAGGAGAATTGGTGGCCACGCCAAGACGGGATGATATTTCAGAAGAAAAATGGATAGAGATACTCCAGAATCTCCAAGATGAAGATATTGAATGGAGGGCTCCTTGGTTAATTCCTGATGAGATATTGTACCGATGTGGAGATTTTGACTGGGTTCCGCTACTCGGGATATGGGGGCTATCGGATATGCTCCTCTACTCGTATCAAGACAGTATAGATCACGACAATTCATACCAGCAACCAGGGGTTGGCTTATAGTGATTTTTCCTATAGGGAGACAATTACAAGAAGAAGGTTCGAGAAATATCTAGTGCCTGGAACCAGACTCGTCGAATGAAGATCTTAACCGTGGGTCCGACAATTACCCCCGAGTATGGTCAGTGGCGTATCAAAGGATCAACGACAACATCCCGGCGTCAAATTCAGAAACGGCTCGATCTTTAGAGGAACACTTACAAGTCTTGCCTTCTGAGATAGAAATCATCAAACAAGAATTCGAAAAAAGAAGTTTAGAATTGGGGAAGAAGATAGAACAACTGAGGAAGAAAAAATGCAGTTAGGACTGGATGTGGACATTCAAAGATTAGAGGCCAACAATTGAGAAAGGAAAGAACAAGGCAGAAGAAGATTTGGATAGCCTGAAGACAGATTACAAGAAGTTGCGTAAGTCGGTAAGAGCGCTGGCTTGGGTAAAACACCAGAACAATGGCGACAAGAAATTCAGGAGGAAAAGACGAAAGCTAATCAATGGGAAAGGAAATTCAGGATACTCGGGCTCGAGAAGTCGCCTTGGGAAAGAGTCTACTAGTGCCAAGACGAGAAGACGGAGTTGAAGGTCCGGATAACAGAACTAGAAAGATCGCTTCACCAGTACTGTAATCGTAATGCTACGGTTGAATTAAGGCGAGCTTAGACAAAATTGAAGAATTAAAAACACAGATAGGAGGGCTAGAGAATGCATTGCAAAATAGTAAATCCGGATAGAGCTTCTAGAAGAAAGTAATGAGCAGTGGCAAGGACAATTCCGTCGGTCTCAAGAGCAGATTGGAGAAAGAGATTATATTATGGGAGAGGCGGTGACTCAAGTGCGCGAGTGCTGATCATCTGCAAACTCTAGCGGTTCAGGCTGATCTATTAAGTTTGAAGTATGAGTCAGAGTCCGACAGGGGCCGAGAATTAGCTTGGCTTCTTAGAAAGGTTAAGGCTTTGAGTGTGAGGGCAAAGCCGTATATGTAGTCTATTTTATGTAAAGAAACTCTTTATCTAGTAAAGTTTTCTAATGAAGTTGAATTAGAATCAGTGCCTCTTTTTTTTTTTCTTTGCATTCTTTTCATGCATTGCATCACATCATATGCATTAATAACCATTAAAAACCTAATCGAATAAAATCATTTCAGTTAACCTGGAAAACCAACAAAGTTACGGCACCCGAGCTAAGACAAAAATTATGGACCAAAGGTTGGAGAAGCTAGAGCGACTTCAAAGAGAAATGCAAGACCAGTTGCAGGCGCAAATGAAAGAGCAAATAGAAAAGATTCAGCGTGACATGGTGCAAAAGATGGAGGAGTCCCAAAATGATTGGTGGCTAAGATGACGCAATTATTGAAGGGAGTAGATAAGGGTAAAGGTCCTGTGATTGTTAGTGAAGAAGAAAACAATGGTGAACCACTTTATCCTCCAGGTTTCACGCCTCCGCATGCGCAAGTACAGACTGAGCTGCATCCGCGGAGACCCTCTGTGTCGGTTAGGCCCCAGCAGTTCCAAGGCGATGCTTCAATCCCAATGAATTTTCAACCCGGAGCGGGCTTTAATCCCGGTGATAGCCCGAATAATATTGCTGTCCCAGATCTTGACGAGATGGTTGAAAAGGACAAGGCGAAGGAGGAATTTCCAAAACAATTTGAGGAGAAATGGAAATGGATAGAAGAAAGTTTAGGGCAATAGAAAGCATCGAAAGCTATGGAATAGATGCAAAGGATCTGAGCTTGGTTCCGGACTTGGTGCTCCCTTACAAATTTAAGATGCCGGAATTTGAGAAATACAACGGGACTAGTTGCCCAGGATCCCATATTACTATGTTTTGTAGAAGAATGACGGGGCATATTAATAATGATCAATTATTAATACATTGCTTTCAGGAAAGTCTTACGGGAGCGGCGTCAAAGTGGTACAATCAGCTGAGCCGAGCTAAAATTGCTACTTGGAGGGATTTAGCACAGGCTTTCCTGAGACAATATAATCATGTCTCAGAAATGATGCCTGACAGGATAACTCTGCAAAATTTAGAGAAGAAATCGAACGAAAGCTTCAGACAATATGCGCAGAGGTGGCGAGAGGTGGCGGTTCAGGTCCAACCACCGCTTTTGGAAAAGGAGATGACGACGCTTTTTATTAACACTTTGAAAGCCCCGTTCATCACTCACATGTTGGGAAGCGCTTCAAAAAATTTCTCGGATATAATCATGAATGGTGAAATGATTGAGCATGCCATTAAAAGTGGAAAAATAGATGGAGGAGAAAATAATAGGAGGGCACCCCCGAGGAAAAGAGAAAATGAAGTGAATAATGTGAATGCTTATGGTAGGTCAATTACCGTGAATCAACCAAAGAAAGTGGTTGCTAATCAACAGGGATCATCAGACAAGAGTCAGGAGCTAGGCAAACTACTGAAAAGCCCCAATTCACGCCAATCCCGATGTCATACAAGGAGTTGTATCAGACTTTATTTGATGCACATGTTGTTGCTCCTCGTTACTTGAGTCCTCTACAACCCCCGTATCCAAAATGGTATGATACGAACGCGCAATGTGATTATCATGCGGGAATTTCTGGGCACTCGATAGAAAATTGTACTGCCTTCAAGAAGGTAGTAGAAGGACTTATCAATTTAGGTGTTGTCAAACTTACGACTCACCTAACGCAAAGAATCCGTTACCTAATCACGCAGATAAGGGGGTGAATATGGTTAGCGAAGGTACGGGAGAAGAAGTCAATACTGACATTGCTGAAGTAAAAACTCCATTGAAACGGGTCTGGAAAGAAATGGCGAAAAGAGGTTTGGTTATTTCAGATTCTGAGGAAGGGCATGAGATGGGAAATTATTGTGAATTTCACCATAAAACAGGGCACGAAATCCAAGAATGTGAAGGATTTAAGGCTTTGGTTCAAAGCATGATGGATAACAAGGAGATGAGGTTTTACGAAGATGCGAAAGAAATGAGAAGCATAGCGCGACAGAGTTGGGAACAAAGGCTCCAAATCATCCTGTGGTCATTATCTCACGCCCTAAGGGTAATGAGGTTAGGGCTCAGGTAACACCGAAAATTGTAATCCAGAAACCATCAAATTTCTCTTATAGGGATAACAAAATGGTGCCGTGGAATTACGGGTGTAATGTGACCGTTTTGGGAAAAGAAGCAGAAAGAAATCAGGAAACAGGTTCTTACACGCGCAATGGAAAAAGATATGACGCTCAAGCAGAGTCGTCCAGGGAAGAGAATTGGAAGAAAGAACAGAGGAAAGGGAAGGCAGTAGAAGTCGAACCATTGGTAAATGAACCAATAAAAGAAGAGGAGGCAAAGGAGTTTTTGAAGTTTTTGAAACACAGTGAATACAGTGTTGTGGAGCAGCTACACAAACAGCCAGCCCGCATTTCTGTATTAGCTTTACTCTTAAACTCGGAAGTACATCGGAATGCACTATTAAAGGTGCTAAACGAAACATATGTGGCTGACGATATTTCGGTAAACAAGCTGGATCGGCTGATCAACAATATTGGTGCTGACAATTTTATCTTCTTCAGTGATGATGAAATACCATCCGGAGGAAGAGGTTCTACTAAAGCCCTACATGTTACTGTCCGATGCAAAGGGTACACACTCCCGGGGGCCTTGGTTGATAATGGATCTGCACTAAATGTATTGCCTTTGTCCACTCTTAGTCGATTACCAATAGACAGTTCGCACATGAAAGCATGCCAGAGCATAGTAAGGGCATTTGATGGAACAAAAAAGAGGTTATGGGGAGAATTGAGGTACCATTAAGGATTGGCCCAGTCAATTATGAGGTGGATTTCTTGGTAATGGATATTAAACCCTCCTACAACTGTCTATTGGGGAGACCATGGATACACTCAGCAGGGGCAGTACCTTCATCATTACATCAGAAGGTGAAGTTGGTATCGGAGGATCGGTTGGTAACAATAGATGCAGAGGAGGATATTATCGCAATGATGACTAGCGATGCACCTTATGTGGACATCAACGATGAGGCACTAGAATGTTCTTTTCGGTCGTTAGAATTTGTGAACGCGATGTTTATTGCGGAGGGAAATAGAATTCCAGTACCGAAAATATCCAGGACCACTGAGATGGGATTGCGATTGATGGTAGGAAGAGGAGCCTTACCCGGGAAAGGATTGGGAAAATATCTTCAGGGAAGGATTGAGGCACCGATGCCGAAGGGAAAGTTTGATAGATTTGGTTTAGGGTACAAGCCAGACATGAAGCAGAAGAAGAAAGAAATAGAGAAGAGACAAGAGAGAAGAAGGGCGCGTTTGAATGGACATGAAGTTAAGTGTGAGCCTTTAACCTTTCCCCACATATCTGCATCTTTTGTGTCGGGAGGATTAATCCATTCTGAATGTGGAGTGTCCGGTAGCGGCATGGGAGGAATGTTGGAAAATGTTTATACCAACGCCATAGAAGCAACGGAAAGGAGGGCTTTGTTGGAGATCTGCCCTTATGAACCTGGAAGTGAGCTAAACAATTAGACTGCTGAAGAAATCTCTGTAGTCTTTAGGGCTTATTCAGAGTAATGCTCAAAACATTCCTGTTGTTTGTTGGCCTAGAAACAATATGAAATTTTTTGTGAAATAGGCATGGGGCCTAAATATCATTATTTTAATGAAATACATGTCAACGTTCATCTTAATCAGTTTTTTTTTTCTTTTTATATTTTTCATTTGGTTGATTGTCTTACAAATAATTCTTTCATTTGTAATTCTTTTGCATAAACATATTCATAAATTTATATTCTTGGTATATTCTTTGATATGCCTTCATAGGTCTTCAGATATCAATGACATGAGTGACGCTGCCTCAAACACGGAGCCTATTTTTGAGCAAGAAGTGTGTTCAGAGGGATCCCACGACTTTGAAAATGACGAAGATTATGATGCATCTCCGGACTTGTTAAGAATGATGGAACAAGAGGATAAGCATATCCTACCTCATAGGGAATCATTAGAAATAGTGAGCCTAGAGGATGGAAAGGAGGTGAAAATTGGAACTGAAATCACCGCAAAGACAAGGCAAGACCTCATTAATTTGCTCCGAGAGTTCAAGGATGTTTTCGCGTGGTCGTACCAAGATATGCCTGGGCTAAGTACTAACATTGTGGTGCATCGTCTGCCCATAAAAGAAGATTGTAAACCCGTTCAACAGAAGCTTAGGAGAATGAGACCTGACATTGTGTTGAAAATAAGAGAAGAAGTCAAAAGACAATTCGACGCTGGTTTCTTACAAGAGGTCAAGTATTCGGATTGGGTAGCCAACATCGTCCCTGTTCCCAAAAAAGATGGAAAGGTACGAATGTGTGTGGATTATAGGGATTTGAACAAGGCTAGTCCAAAGGACAACTTTCTACTGCCTCACATTGATACTTTGGTAGATAACACGGCGGGCTATTCATTGTTTTCTTTCATGGACGGTTTCTCTGGATACAATCAAATAAAGATGCATCCTGGAGACATGAGAAAAACCACATTCATTACCTTATCGGGAAATTCTGTTACAAGGTAATGCCCTTCGGATTGAAGAATGCGGGAGCAACGTATCAAAGAGCTATGGTGACTTTGTTTCACGACATGATGCACAAGGAGATCGAAGTCTATGTTGACGATATGATCGCGAAGTCTAGAACGGAAGAAGAGCATGTTCAGGTCTTGAAAAGGTTGTTTTTGAGATTAAAGAAATTTCAGCTCAAGCTTAACCCGGCCAAATGCACGTTTGGAGCCAGATCAGGGAAGTTATTAGGCTTCATAGTTAGCAAAAAGGGGATCGAGGTTGACCCAGACAAAGTAAAGGCAATACGAGATTTACCTCCCCCGCGCACTCAGAAGGAGGTTCGAGGTTTCTTAGGGAGGCTGAATTACATTGCTCGGTTCATCTCACAGCTGACAGAGAAATGTGATCCAATATTCGGCTCTTAAAGAAACATAATCCGGGCGAATGGGATGAAGAGTGTCAGAGGGCTTTCGATAAGATAAAGCAGTACTTGGCTAATACTCCAGTCTTATCACCTCCTAGTCCAGATAGGCCATTGATATTGTATCTGACAGTGTTGGAGAATTCCATGGGGTGCGTATTGGGCCAACATGATGAGACGGGAAAGAAAGAAAGGGCAATATACTATCTCAGTAAGAAATTTACCGATTGCGAAATGAGGTACTCATCAATTGAGAAGTTGTGTTGTGCTCTAATCTGGGCAACCCGAAGACTGAGGCAGTATATGTTGTATCACACGACTTGGTTGATTTCAAAGTTAGATCCTTTAAAATATATGATGGAATCGACTGCTTTGAACGGGAGAATGGCTAGATGGCAGATCTTGCTCTCAGAATTTGATATAGTATATGTCAGTCAGAAGGCCATAAAGGGAAGTGCAATAGCCGATTTCCTAGCTAGTAGAGCCTTGGAGGACTATGAGTCTTTGAATTTTGATTTTCCAAACGAGGATTTGATGTATGTGGCGAATACTGAAGAAAATCCTCAAATGGATCACGTATGGAAGTTAAATTTTGATGGAGCCTCGAATGCTACGGGTAATGGAATTGGGGCAGTCTTGGTATCCCCAAGTGGAGATCATTATCCTGTTGCTAGCAAGTTGGACTTCGATTGTACAAATAACATGGCAGAATATGAAGCATGTATTATGGGCATTCGTGCAGCCATTGAACGGAACATCAAAGTACTGAGAGTATACGGGGATTCAGCGTTGGTGATATACCAACTCAAAGGGGAGTGGGAGACTAGAGATCCTAAGCTAATCGGTTATAGAAAACTAGTTCTTGAATTGGCTGAGGAGTTTGACGATATCACCTTCTATTACCTCCCACGGGAGGAAAACCAAATGGCTGATGCATTGGCTACTCTAGCTTCGATGATTCAGGTGAATAGACTTGAGGCAATGAGGCCTGTTCAGATGAGTATCTCTGAGACCCCGGCTAATTGTTGCACTATTGAGGAGGAGGGAAAAGATGATTGTCCTTGGTATCGGAGTATCTTACAATATGTGAAGAATCGGGAATACCCTGATCAAGCGACAGAGAATGACAAAAGAACTCTGAGAAAGAGAGCCATTGAATATATCTTAGATGGAGAAGTGTTATATAAAAGAAGGAAGGATCAAGTACTGTTAAGATGTGTAGATGCGGTAGAAGCCAAGAAAATTTTGGAAGAAGTCCATGAGGGTATTTGTGGGACGCACGTCAGTGGTTTCACGATGGCCAGACAGATCATGAGATTTGGGTACTATTGGCCCACCATGGAAGGAGATTGCATTGATCATGCCAGGAAGTGCCACAAATGCCAAATTTACGGAGACAAAATACACGCGCCTCCTTCACCTCTTCACGTCATGACCTCTCCTTGGCCGTTTTCCATGTGGGGTATGGATGTTATTGGGCCAATATCACCAAAGGCTTCTAATGGGCATCGCTTCATCTTCGTAGTAATTGATTACTTTACCAAGTGGGTGGAGGCTGCTTCATATGCAAATGTCACAAAAGCAGTAGTCAGCAAATTCTTGAAGAAGGAGATCATTTGTCGATATGGAATGCCTGAGAGGATCATATCCGACAATGCGATGAACTTGAATAATAGCACAATAGCTGAAGTTTGTAGCAAATTTAAAATTAAGCATCATAACTCATCGCCGTATCGTCCCAAAATGAATGGTGCAGTGGAGGCGGCCAATAAAAACATTAAAAGGATTGTGGGGAAAATGACTGAAACCTACAAGGATTGGCATGAGAAATTATCATTTGCTCTCCTTGCCTATCGAACATCTGTTAGAACTTCTACTGGGGCAACGCCTTTTTCTCTGGTTTATGGAATGGAGGCAGTATTACCCATTGAAGTTGAAATCCCTTCTCTACGGGTGTTATCTGAGCTACAGTTGGATGAAGCCGATTGGATCCAATCTCGGTACGATCAGTTGAACCTAATAGAAGAAAAGAGGCTAAGAGCTATTCACCATGGGCAAATGTACCAGAAACGAATGATGCGAGCCTATAATAAAAAGGTTCGCCCCCGAGAATTTCGTGAAGGGGACTTGGTACTAAAAAAGATTCTTCCTATGCAAAAAGATTTTAGAGGAAAATGGATGCCAAATTGGGAAGGCCCTTATGTTGTAAAGAAAGCCTTTTCTGGTGGAGCTTTGATCCTATGTGAGATGGATGGCAAAAGTTTACCAAATCCGGTAAACGCAGACTCCGTCAAGAAATACTTCACATGAAAGAAAGGGGAACCAAAGTGAAAACCCGTAAAGGGCGCTTTGCTTCCTAAAAAAAAAATAAAAAAAAATAAAAAAAAACTTTGGAGAGGCTAAGGTGGAAACCCGTAAAGGGCACTTTGAGACCAAAGAGGGCTTGAGTCGAAAACCCGAAAAGGGCGACTCAAGTATTGGGCAGGATTGGAACATCAGGACTTGAGCGGATCAAATTTTGATCAGGGGCATATGATGATCTTGCTTTACCAATAAGAAAGGATATGCAACGTCTTGGAACATTGACAGAATATTGCAGATCTCCTGAACACATGTCAAACTTAGAAGGGTCTTCGGAAAGTTTGTACAGAGAAACTCAAGCGGCGATAACTGGGGCACCTAGTTCTTATGTGTATTCTTGAAAATACATTTCTTTTATTTTCTTTCTTTCTTCCTTTCCTTTTGTGAAAACGCACATTCTCAATCCACTTCTTTGTTACCTTTCTTTCGCCATCTTTGATGTTTTATTCGAGTTATGATCAGAACTAGCTTTATTCTTATCCATTGTTATGGTCTTTTTGCAAACATGTTGCATAGGAATAATGATTAACGAACTAATAGAACTTTCAGGAAAGAAGTTTTGCATATTACTCTGAGAATTTCTAAATAATATAGGGACCTGAAACATGACTATTGTTTAGAAAATACCAAGTTTAAAGGGTGAAATAGATAGGAAAGAAGAGTCTAAGTTAAAGACTATCCTTTCAGATTTCGTGGTCTAAACATTGTTTGAACAAAATGACAAGCTGTTGTGTTAACTACAAAGCTTAAATGAACAAGCAAGCAATGATCATCAGGCAATAGGAAAAGGTTACCTCGGAGAAGAGAGCCTTCACTTGCTCATAAGACTTTGGTACGACACCTTGAGAATGGTGTAGGAAACCAGAACGGTTCAGATCCTATATCCCCGAATTGTGATAAAAGAGGACAGAGGAAAAGCCACACATTTCCACCCTTAGATTGCTGTGAGAGAATGATGGTACAAATTTTGGCGTCCCAGTGGATATAACTTTGAGGTTTACAATGGGGACAGTCTGGCTAAATGTTCCTTCAGAAAAATCAGTCAAGCGAGAAGGCGTTGTAGCACGTCAGTCACAAAACTTTGATAAACTGCGAGTAGTGATAACCTAAGCGAGATCATTCTCAGAAAAATAAAATTCTGCATTCATGCAAACACCATTCACATATGTCTAGTTAGGAGCATTTGTTTCATTTTGATCATGTCATCCTAATCATTAGGCATAATTAGGTTCATAATACAGGTCTTATCTCCCTGAGATTACAGTGGAACAGACCAAAGAATTTCAGATCTTATCTCCCTGAGATTACAGCGGAGCAGATCAAAGATAGTAATCCTATCTCCTTGAGATTACAATGGAGCGGATTAAAGGATCGTATCTCTCTGAAGTTACAGTAGAGAAGATCACATCAGGTCTTATCTCCCTGAGATTACAGTGGAACAGACCAAAGAATTTCAGATCTTATCTCCCTGAGGTTACAGTGGAGCAGATTGAAGCCAGAGATCTCATCTCCCTGAGATTACAGCGGAGCAGATCGAAGACACTATCCTATCTCCCTGAAGTTACAGTGGAATGGATTAAAATAAAGGAGCTTATCTCCCTGAGATTACAGCGGAGCAGATCGAAGACACTATCCTATCTCCCTGAAGTTACAGTGGAATGGATTAAAATAAAGGAGCTTATCTCTCTGAGGTTACAGCAGAGTAGGTCGCATCAAGTCTTATTTCCCTGAAGATGCAGTGGAATGGATTGAAAACAACGAATCTTATCCCCCTGAAGTTGTAGTGGGACAAGTTGAAGATATGAGTCCGATCTCCCTAAAGTTGCAGTGGAGCGGGTCAGAATGATGGACCTTACCTCTTGAAGTTACAATAGAAGAGGATTGAAACTACAAGTCAGAGCTTTTTGAAGTGCAATAGATTGAAACGACAAGACAGTGGACTGGAATGAAGCTACCTGAAGAAGAAAAGCACCAAGGAGTCGAGACTCGACGAGACCGGGCAAAATTGGGCTTTCTTAGTCTTTGCTCTGTTATCGTTACACGACAACGAGCAAAGAGGGGCAGCTGTACAGGCCCAATTTGAACCAGCCCATTACCCTAATTAACAGCCCAAACTAACCCACAGCCCAAATAGCCCAAAACACTAATTAGACCTAACCCCTAACCCTAGCCGCCGCACCTAGTCCACTTGCCCTCTGCCACCGCCACCAACTCCGCCGATCACCTGCCCTTCTGACGTCGCTCCACCTGCTCCACCTGCAAGGAAAGGAACAAACACGCAAGGCAGAGACACAAACAGGGCAAAATAATAGAAATAGGCATTGTAATCGGCTATATAAATAAAAAAGGAAAAATGTAACAGGGGGCTCTCCGATTTTGGGTAAAAAAAAAATAACTCAATAAAGAGAAGAAAATTGAAGGTTGATAGCATTTTCTTCTTTCCTATTCGGGCATTCTACATTTTTTTTATTTATTCATTTTTGTTTGACTACTCTTATAAACAAAAGAAATAAAGGAAAAGAAAAGGACCATTTCGTTTCGAAGGCCGGCGTCGGAGCCCGTCTTCGTCGTCGCCGGTGGAGGAGGAGACGAGCGGTCTCTCCTCGTTTTCCGATTCTGGGCTCATCTTTCTCGACATGCCGCCATGGATCTATGGTCTAGAGGCGATTGGCTTCAAAAAGGAACCAAAAGGTCCGATTTTGGGCCTCCGACCACCGTGCGCGGCGGCCGTTGGACGGTGGCCCGATGACCGGTCGAAAAGGGACCGAGAAAGTGAGAGGAGAAGGCTCTCTCTCTGTTTTAAAATGGTTAAAACTGATGGGTTTTAAGTTTTTTTTAATATTTATAGTAAATGCAAAACGGCACCGTTTTGATAGGGTCAGGACAGCCCCAAAACGGCGTCGTTTTGGGCTCCTGACCCGAGACCCGACCCGTACCGCCTGGGATCCGCGTGTTTTTGGACCAGAGGGGTTATTTGCACCCTCAGTCCTTCCGCTTTTTGAGGCCGTACAATTGGGTCCTATTCCCTTTTATTATTTGTTTTAATTTTGCCCAAAATTTCCATCTTTCTTACGATTTGGTCCATCGACCGTCTGCTCAGGCTTTGTTAGAACGACGTCGTTTGGACCACGTGGGAATATTTTCCGTTTTGACCCTCCATCCTTTCGCGCGAGTCACATTTTGGTCCTTTTCGTCCTTTGTCATTCCAAATTCGCCCAGTATTTTCTTTTTTTATTTCGATTTAGCCCCTTTTTTTAGCCACTTTATTATTTTGTTTATTTTATTATTATTATTATTATTATTATTACTTATTTGTTTATGTTTATTTTATTTAGATTTTCGGCACATATACATATACATGCATATATTTTTGTGATATACATACATTGTTTTTATAACATATATACTTATATAGTTTATATATTTTTCAACTTATGTATATATCTATACATTTATATATTTTCATTTTCCTAAATATATACATATTTATACATAATCTTTATAGTTTAAAATATACCCCTTTTTTATAAATCCGTATATACACACATGTTGCTATTAATTTATATACATACATATCCTTTTTATTTCATCAGTATATATATATATTTTTATATGTACGTACATATATATTTTTTGTATATCTTATTTTACATAAATATATATATATACATATTTTCAATATATTTTAAACATATATATATAAATTAACGTATTTATTTGTATACGTAGGTATATTTGCATTATTTTTAAACTTTAATTGGTACATACATATTTTCATGCGCCTACTTTATATATGTATTTCATTATCTTCATATTCCATAATTTTATACACCTATATATATGTGTACATATTTTTATCTATATGCATATTTTTTTATTTTAAAGTATACTTTACATATATATATTGTAATTTATGAATACACACATATATTTTTTTGTCTATACATATAAATACATATATCCCTTTAAATTTTGATTGTATTCATTATTTATTTATTTCATTCTCATGATTATTTTAAGAGAATATTTTATTTTTATTTGCTTATACATTTGTTATTTTGTGAATTGTTGGTTTGTTCTTTTATTTATTTTATTTTGATTGCTATTGCTTGCATTATTTTTATATATTTTTGTATTTATTATGGTTTTGCCATGCATATCAACAATGTAATTTGTTTTCACATTCTCTTATTACGACTTCGTGTTTCGTTTTAATCAATATGTCAAAACTTGTTTTAAATAAATGGCATTTTGTGTTTAGATTCGAGAGGATCGTACCCTAACTTACTGGATTTCAATTTTCAAGATAAATCTAAATACACGAATCCTTTTAAACTCAAATTTTAAATGATCTCGGGAATTAAGAAAAGATCGTGCCCTAACTTACTGGGCCTGATTTATTTCTAAAACCAAGATAATAAAATATCTTTTAAATAAGCATTTTTTATCCGCGTATCGGGAATTTGAGACATTGTGTCCTAACTTACTGGATATGATTCTCTTTCTCGAATAATGTGAAATATTCCCTTTTTCCTGAAAATTTTCAACGTTTTAATACAAGGATCGTATTTTTAAATTCTTTTCGAGTTTTTAATTTTCGACACCAAGACATTAAGTAATCAACCAGGTACCAATTTTGGGCGTATCGAGGGTGCTAACCCTTCCTTGTGCGTAACCGACTCCCGAACCCGTTTTTCTGAATTTCGCAGACCAAAATCGTTGTTTTAATAAAAATTAAATTGTTTATTAAAAACAACCACTTTTCGAGGTGACCCGATCACACCTCATCAAAAAAAGATTGGTGGCGACTCCCGTTTTCATTCTTTTTTCAAAATCCAAGTCGACCCCGTTTTCATCCAAAAAAATGGTGTCAACATAAACCACAAGCAATCAAGGAAATAAAAGAAAAATTAATGGTGAGCATCAATTTCCTTTAAATAAGCTACACATATATACACACACACACACCCACTAGGTGATCCACCGAACATGGTTTCATAGCATTTATAGTATCAATCCCTATGGGGAAAAAAACCTTTCTAATTTATTTAGTGTTGGGATCTTGCTATTATCATAATTAACCGTTATAAAACATAATTAATATTTTTATCCCGATGCATTTAATTATTTTATAATGAAGTTTTAACTACGAACAAATGATTAAATTTAGACACTTCAGTTAATATAATTAATTATTACATTCAAAATAACATAGAGATTTGAACAAATTATCTTATTCATGAGAATTACTTATTAAACTTAAAATGGTTCATAAATTTATTAAAAATCTCTAAATTATTGTATACATATAAATTAATAATGGGTTTGTAATTATATGTTGGTTGTTATGGAAAAGTCGAAACAATTTCATATTTAATAATTGTCATAACAATACCGATGAACTCTAAATCTTGTGACCTGTTTTATATACAGAACGTGTTTGGTACACATTGGTTGCCACTGGAGAGAGGGTGAGTCAAGCTTAATATCGATGGTGGAGTTTCGATCTATAGTAACACCGATTCGATGGGAGGAGTTTTTAGAGATTGTTGTGTCAATTAGTTATATAACTTTGGACCGAAAAGGAGTCGATCTTTAAAATTGAGGTAAGAGCTATTCTAGAAGGACTCAAGTTGGCATGGGAATTGGGTTTCAGACAGTTAGAGGTAGAAAGTGATAATGCTTTAGTAGTAGAAATGTTGTTATCTAGAGGAGCTGCAGACAGTAATATGTCAGAGTTGTGTTTGGTAGGCCAACTCATGTGTCGCAATTGGAAAATACGGTTTCGTCATATTCCTCAATACCATAATATTGTTGTTGATTCTTTAGCCAAAACTGCCGGTTTCAATTGCAATGAGTTATAGGAATTTGCATAACCCTGAAACTCAATAAAAAATATTCTCAAAGCGAATATTGATCGGATAGATGGCAGATGCCATTCACTAGTTTTTTTTTATGTATTTTATAATATAAAAAGAAAAGTCCGCAAGGAGCAAATAGAATAAAAAGAGTAATAAATTGAGAATAAAATCTAATATAAACATAATTTAAAGGACTAATAATGTAATTATACCACACTAAAATAAAATGAAAAAAAGAGATCATACTGCGTACCTATCTGAATTAAATATAGTGAAAAAAAGTGGTGGAATAAATAATTTTTCCTTTAATTTTACTTTTTCTTCATTGTCATCTAGTTCCTTAATTATTTCTTGACCATTAAAAAATTTTAATTTTGCTTTTTTTCCAATCAAGAAATTTAATAATATTTATGGAATGTCCCCAAATAATAAACATTGAATGTTGGAAATTATTTCTAATTTTAGTTTATGAGAGCATAAATATGAACTAAAAATATATAAAAAAAATGGATGGTAAAAAGGTCAAAAAGTTTGGATGGTATTGAGCAAATGTTTATGGAAGTTGTATTTGATGCCATAAAAATTGTAAATTGCAAATAAAGAATATTTAATTTTATTTTGCAATGATTTTAGCCAATGTTTACGAATAAAATTACATGTGTTTAAAACTTATTTTAGACAGAATATTTGAAAGGATTTTAACTCAAACAGATAGTCTCAAGGCTGCTAATGCTATTCAGGAAGATGCTTTTAGAATCTCGAACTCAACTCTTCTTAGAAGAATCCATCAGATCCTGACAAAGGTAAAACAATGGAAGATCCAACATATTCCTTGAGAGAAAAACACAATGGCGGATAGTATTGTCAAGATGAGTTGTGATAAAAAGTCAGGGTTAAGACAATTTGAAGATCTTCCTTTGAGGGTCTATTTTTTCTGAGCTCGTATATTGTATTTTTAAAAAAAATGTGAATGCCTATTAATAAAACATTACACGTGGCAACCATAGAACTAAGCCACGTAAGCTAACTTAACTCATATATATAAAGGATTTAATATCATATGATATTATTTATTAAATAATATTTAAATATGTTTGAAAATAGCATATCATTCAAGATTGTTTAATACATGCCAAAAATTCTTATTATATGATTTAAAATATTGAATTATTATTCTATGATTTAAGCTTTGTAATTAAATTAAAACCTGATTTGCCGTTGGAGGTTAAATGCTTTAAAGTTAATTATTATTATCACATGCTTCCCTAGAAAGTCCAAGTTTTGCATTAATGAATAGTTTAATATATTATTAGAAAGACTTTTAAGGGGTTAAATATTATTATTATTTTTGCAATTTAATCCCTATTGTAGCACTTGAATTTAAATATATCATACTTGCTAAAAATCAAACTCAAAAGATGGAGAACTTGAATTTTCACCGCTTGATGATAATATTATATTATATGGGGATCATTGTACAATAAATAAAATATTTTCCACGTCCTTAAAAGTAATATATAAAAACACAATCTTTAATTACGTGAAAGGTCAAAAATCAAACAAGTCAACCATGTATTCACCAAAGCAGGACCAAAAAGAATAAAATATTTGAAATATGTAAAAATACAATCTTTAATTTTTTATTTATTTTTTAGTATTATATTGATTTATTACCTTAACTACTTATAGTTCCTTCTCAATTCTTAAATAGAAAGATAACACGTTTCAACCAACTCAAACTCATATTTTCCTGTACCGGTAATAATATCAAAATTAATCGAGCTAATACTCGATTAACAGTCAAACCTAACACTTAAATGAAAAACAAATTATTATTTATTTACAAAAACAATGGTGGATTGTAAGAAAATAATAAAAGGGTAATATATTCAACCGACACAACTCGTGGCATGTAATGTAAGAAAGTCAAGCAAAAGGTAAGAAAATAAGGAGGGGGAAAAAAGTGAAATAAGCGGCTCTAGTCGTTACAGCTTACAATTAATGAACTTGGGAAGAAAGAAAAGAAGCTTAAAATTTGTCGTAAGTCCCTGTACTTTTTATAACTTTAAATTTTAGTCTATATTTTTATTTTTTAAGAATTTAAATTTTTTTACATTTTAGATTTCAAAATTTAGGTCCAATTGTTAATACTGGTAGTTTTTTTCTGTTAAATTTGTTAATTTGATATTTTGAAATAATAAAAAAATTCATTTATTGTTATGTAACTAAAAATCTAACGTTGTAATAAACCTAGATTTAACAAAATAATTTTAACAGTATTAACAATTGAATCCAACTTTTAAAAATCTAAAAAGTAGAGAGACTAAATTGCTTAAAATAAAAGTAAAGAGATTAAATTCTAATAAGGACTTATGGAAAATTTTAACAAAAAAAATTCCAAAAACAAAAAACCAAAAAGAAAATGATGGCCTATATATAAAACATCTGCCACGTGTTATCCATGTGTCAAATTATTTTTTGCACGACAATTTGCCTATCCCAAGCTTGACGTAATTCATGCATGCCTTGAGTTATTTTATGGTATATTGGAATTATTCAAGGTTGGATTTTCTTTAAAAAATTACCATATTTCGTTTTCCTTAAAAATAAATTAAATTTTAACATTTATATGTTTTATAATTAATTTTTAAAATTTTTTTAATATTATTTAATTAAATCCAAATATATAAAAGCTTTATTCAAACTTGACCTGAAATAAGTCGGTATGATACTAAAATGTACATACAATCAATTCTATCTATAATAATCATCGGCTATAACAACATTTATTATAAGTAAAATTGATTTTTTATGTTTTAAGTTTTCTTTTCGATTTTACACTAATTTAGCAATAAAATAAAATAAAATCATTAAATTATTGTAGGTGTTGGATATAGTTAAACGAATAAAATAGTGAAATAACTAAAAAGAATGTATACACTTATTTCATGTATAAACATGGTACATAAAAACGTAGTTTCCTATCTTAATATAGAAATAGTCACGTGTACGAACTATTACGAGTACTCTTTGTCCACTCTACATCTATGTATAAGTTTTGGACGTAGACTCTTTATCATATATATTATTGGTACAAAGATTATTAGATTGCAAATGAAGAAAGTATTATCTACTTCAGTTATGAAATTAGTCTTCACAAATTTCTAACGCTTACATATTTTGTTAATTCGATATTTATTTTAAAAAATAAAATTGGGTTAATTTTAACATTTTAAAAAGAGTCAAATTTAACTATTAATCTTTTAAAAATAGTCAAATTAATTTTTTTAATGAAAATACTGACTAGAATGTGAAATTTTTAAACATTGTAACCCACATGAAAATCCACATATACTTCTTCTTCTTGTTGTTTTTAATTATGAACTTTTTTTATTATTTTGTTGAATTTTGATTTTTTTGAGGTTTTTTTATATAAAATTTAGACTATTAGTTGGCGTGACATATTAAACAAATGGCGTCATGTTAACATGAAGTGCACTCAGGCTATTACACGGGTTGCCACGCCAACCTTATTAAAAATTAATGTTTTAATCAACATTTTTGTTAAAGAAAAGTAAATTGACTCTTTTTAAAAGATTAATGGTCAAAACTAACTTATAAAAAAAAGAATAAGGGACAAATTGACAGAAAAATATAAACATTGATAAAGAGAACGAAATTTTTGGACAAGTTACAAAGCAACACATGCCAATTCAAAATTACTATGTGTCAAAGGCAGAATTACCATGGGTAAAATGATGACACAATATCTGTGTCATAATTCATTTTCTCTAGTTAATTTATATTAATTAAGAGATAAATAATAAAGATATATCATCACTAATTAAAAATAAATCAAATTCAAGATTAAGATCAAATCAAAATTTCAAGTAAACATTTGGCCTAAAGAAAAGTCTGGATGACCCTTAGATCAAAATTCTATCAAATATATGAATCTAATGGATTTTCTTTGTACATTAAAAGTCCAATGATTGCAACTTTTTTTCGAAGTTCATAAATAAAATTTGACCCTAAACTTTCAAGTCAACTTTGAGCTCGAATTTTTCTGTACAAATTTTTAGCTCGCTTGATGAGACAATCTCTACCTTCTTATATCTAAAAGTTAAAGTTCAAAGTTGCAATGACCTTTGAAAAGAGCATCGTCATCAAACACACTCGCAAGTCTACTCAAGCTAATCTTGCAACATGTTCAACTTTAACATCAAGCATCAATATCCCTGCTCATCCTTATGACACTAGGCAGAAGACAAAAGCTCTTGTACAGATGTTTGGTTAAACTTCTTTAATATTTAGTGACAATTCGCTCTATAATATTTTTTCACCAACTCATGGTGTAGAAGAAGTTTTTGCTCGTAAATATAGCACAAACTATCTTTAAATTAGATCAAATTGGCCCTAGGCACAAATAATATTGTCCAATCCAAGAAATTTTATACATATCGTAAATGTCACATTTCCTAGATTTATCAGTACAATCTGTTTGCTCACTAAGCCAAACCTTAGCATAACATGTGCTTTGTTGAGATTAAAAGAGACATTTGTGCACAAATAACATGTTTGCATTGAAAAACAATTCATCATTGTAGAGCTTAATGGCTTATTGTAGACCATTTGTGCATTGAATAAAACCAAAGAAAGAAAGGGCAAATGAGCTACCTGGCATGAATTAGATAGCCACCTCATCATTCCATAAAAATACGGCTTCCCTTCCCCCATTTTAGCCTCCGTTAACATCCTACCCCTAACCCCTCAACAAACTACATTGAATATCCCCGAGATCATTCTAACGCCGTTACCAGACTCCGTTATCTGCTTAGCTGGACGCCACTCTTTTGCCCTCTCTCTTAAGATCTTTCCCCTCAATGGGCCAGCTGGCACGCCACTCTCTGCTACACATGGCCAGCTACTTCTGTCACAGTGGACCGGGTTCGTCAACTTCCATATTTAACCCTGATAAAACCCACAATTTCACAATAAGCCACTGCTGGCCTTTTTCGGCTTTTGTGGGGGTCCTTTTTCTTTTATGCGATTGAAGTTGACATTATCTCTCACTCACTTTCTCGAGACAATCGAAGGGAGTGAACAGGTGGGGGTTTTGCATGGCTTCAAGTAATTCTGTAATTAATGGGCACATGAGGGTAATTTGGGTAATTAAGTGTTGGCCTTTATGGATTGCGTAAGCAAGTAAAAAATCTGGTAGGAAGTACAATAATCTAGGGGGTGAAAATTAGCAGTCATGAATTTAAGACACTACATAAATACCATAAAAAGAAAAATAAAATAAAAAAATTGCCTTTTTTTTTCTCACATATACAGTTTAAAAAATCATCTAAATATACTGAGCTGATAACGAATTTAGATTCATTATTTGAATGTTTCAATTTATTATCCACTTTAATTAAATAATAAAAATATTCGGATTTTAAAGAAAATTTATGGATTTAAATTTTATAAAAATTAAAAATATCTGACTAAAAAATATCTAAAAATTTAATATTAGATTTATTTATTTTAGTTGTGATATGAAATTTTCACTAAACTGGAGATTATGGTAAGCATAATTTTTGCTAAAATAATTGAAAAGGTCACAGTAAATTTAGTAATTAGTTTAATTATCCTATTTTTTTATAAGTAAAAAAAAAAATAATTTTGGATGCTGGTGGTTTGATATTGATGTTTGCTGGTGCTCTAAAGTGGGGCCACAAGCATCAGTATATGTGCCACGTGGTTACGGGACGGCTTTGTTTGGAAGAAAAAGACTCGAGCTCAGTAAATTTTGAACTAAATTTACCGCGGTTAAAAAGAGTTGGCTGTATATTTTGACTGTGGGCAGTGTTGAAAAAAGAGAGTTAAAAAGAAAATAGAACACTGAACAAGATGATGACCTGCTCACTTACTCACCTCTCCTTTCTTAATTATTTTCATGCAATTTTAGTTTTGCTTTCCCACTCGCCTTCACGCGCTATAATATAAAAATTGTTGCGATGATAATTTTTGTGGAAAAAAGGAATTTCGCATTATCTGATAGAAAAAAAGAAAGCATTAATTTCTCATTTTATGTCTCCTAATTTAATCACACAATAAAAATGGGAAGTAAATTAATTATCAAATGTATATTTATAAATAGTGTGTTTTACTCTCTTTGATATGAGAGTGGGATAAGACATAGCCCCTTAGCAGTTAGCAGAAACAACAAACAAAGCAAAATTAAAGATGAAGTGTTAATTACAAATCAGGCCGATAGAGTTAAAATAAATTTTCACTAGTGTAATATGAGAAAGTATTTATTATATAATATCAAAACTTTTTTAAAGTTTGATTTCTAAATAAGTTTTAGTATATACGAATTCATATTGAAATGGTAAGAGAATCAATCATAAATCTTGAAAAACGGATATGAAAAAGAAAATGGATGAAGATGGAGTTGAAGGCTGTGGTTTGTTACATAGTTTCCTTTGTTTAGTTGAAAATATTTCCTAAAGAATAAATACTTTACATATATGATACTAAGAAATAATTACTGTGGATCCATTGCCTGATCCCTCTGATTTGTAATTAACCCAAGAAATGAAAAAACCCGTCTCGTGAAGAAGCAGGTGAAAGAAATTTGGAAAAATAAAATTAAAAATAATTAATAAACAAGAAAAAAGAAGAAGAAGAAGAAGCAAGTAAGTGAATAAATAAAAAGCTCTTTCTCTTCCAAGTTCTTCTTTCTCTTCTGTTTCTTATCTCTCTGTAAAACCCTTTCTCGCTCTCCAATTTTTTTTTTTTTCACATTCATTCTTTGCTTCTTAGTTTTATATCACGAGATCCCCATCTCTTTCTTTCCTTTCCTTTCCTTTCATTTTCTCTCTCTCTCTTAGATCTCTTCTTCCAAGTCTTTATTTTTTTTGGTTTCCTATTCTTCTCCAAGCTCTATCCTTTCTTGCTACATTCACTTCAAGTTCTTTCTTTTCTTTTTTCACTCACATTATCAATAAAAGACTCGAAGGAAATAGAGAGAGGGGAGGAAGGGGAAGGGAAAGGGGGAGGGGACGGAAATTGGAGCCAACCCAATTTTTTTTTAGTGAGAGGGGAAAGAAAGAGGAAGGCAAAATGTCGCATCTTGGAAAGCCGGAAACGGAGTTGGGTCGGGATTATGATAAACTCGCCGATCAACTTCGTGACTCGTTGAGTTACGATGATAATAAGCCCGATTTCCGTGAACTCGATCTGGGTTCACCCGTGTCTCCGCTCCGAACAGGGCAACAGGGTCTGACGATGACTACGACCACTACTACTACGACTACGACGAGTTCGAGCTCCAGTTCGTCCAGATCCGTTTCCGGTCGGAACTCGTCTAGCGCGACCGCTAGGAGATCTGAATCGGGTCGGAATAACCACTCTGGTGAACTATCCGGTTCAAGCGAAACGAGCCCAACAGCTTCGACGGGGAATATGAAACCGGCTCAGACCAGATCCAAACCCAACACTGCCACGACCCACCCGTTGATCTATTCGGGTCAAAGCACTGCCAACTCGCCGGCAGTCAATGTTCTCCCGACCGGAAACATATGCCCTTCTGGGAGAATCATAAAAACCGGCATGGCAGTGAACCGAAGCTCCAGAACCGACGTTTTAGGCTCTGGGTCGGGTAATTATGGCCACGGCAGCATAATGCGGGCCGGGGGAGTGGGAACTGGACCCGTTACGCCTTCCAGAGGCACCGCCTTTGAACCCAGTCACACCCTGGGAAACCGGGGGAATGCAAGTGATGTAATGAGGAAGGCAATGGGGAACTTGGAACCTGAGGAACTCAAGAAAGTTGGGAATGAGATGTACAAAAAGGGACATTTTGTAGAGGCTTTGAGTTTGTATGATAAGGCTATAGCTTTGTCACCGGCGAACGCAGCTTACCGGAGTAACCGAGCGGCTGCATTGACGGCTTTAGGGAGAGTAGGTGAGGCAGTCAAGGAATGTGAAGAAGCGGTTAGATTGGATCCTAATTATGGGAGGGCTCATCAGAGATTGGCTTCATTATTGTTAAGGTGAAAACAGCTACAATACATAAAAATTCATATATTTGGTGTTATGTTTTCACCTACATTGGTGAAGCAAAGAGTGTCGGTGGGAATTTCTTTCTGGGGATAATTTTGAGTTAGTGATGGTTTTCTAGATGTTTTGTCTTGCTGGTAACAACTGTGGTTCTTGTTCTACATTGATTACAAGGTTTCTGTCTTGATGATTGTTGCTCAAGTTTTTGATCTGGTGAATGGATGTGACTAATGCTAATGCTTTCATCTGCATAGTTGTAGATTGTTAGATCCATTTGTGCTTTTATTTTGTATGTCTAGGCAGAATTCTGATCTGTATTTCTTTATATGTCATGTCTGTTCTGTGAATTTCCTTTCAGTTATATGGTTCTCATTTTAATGTTTGTATTTATAGGATTAGCTTGGCTTGGCTTACGCATCCGGTTGAAATCTTTAGGATTGCATATTCAATAGTTTCCTTCGAATGATGAGTTCGTGTATGTTATTTAGAAGGATCCATTGCCATAGGGTATTAGTAGCTGATGAACTTGTCTGTTATGTGTTTCAGTATTTACTTTGATTTGTGCCCGCCTTTTCTTTTTTTAATGATCGTGGGCATTTTGATATCACTTCTCATTTCGCAACATTAGTCAAATGTGCATATAATATTTATGTTGCTACAATTTTAACACAATTCTATTTCAGGGTAGGGCATGTTGAGAATGCTAGGAAGCACATATTGTTTCCCGGGCAACCACAAGATCCAATGGAGTCGCAGAAGTTGCAGGCAGTGGAAAGGCATCTTAACAAGTGCACAGATGCCCGGAGAATTAGGGACTGGAGAAGTGCATTAAGGGAAGCTGATGCTGGTATTGCCGCCGGTGCTGACTTTTCTCCTCAGGTAAAGAACTTGTCTAAAACTTTCCATCCATAAATTTCTAAGAATTTTGTGCAGTTAACAGACATTGAAAATGGCTGAACTGGTTCACATTGAATTTACAGCTTTTTATGTGTAGAGTGGAAGCCCTTTTGAAACTACATCAACTTGATGATGCTGAATCAAGCCTTTCAGTTGTTCCTAAATTAGAATCATGCAGTAACTCCTTGCAAACTAAATACTTTGGCATGCTTGCTGAAGGTTATATCTTTTTTGTTCAAGCACAAATGGAGATGGCACTTGGAAGGTCAGTTTAAAAAATGCCAACTTTCATCAGATATAAAAGATGGCAAGGTTTTTGGGACCATTGTAGAATTGACGATGGATGTCTTGCAGGTTTGAGAATGCAGTTACAGCTGCTGAGAAGGCTGGGCAGGTTGATCCCCGAAATGTTGAAGTTGCTGTACTGCTTAACAATGTGAGGTTGGTTGCAAGAGCACGAGCACGTGGGAATGATCTCTTCAAATCTGAAAGGTTCACTGAGGCATGCTCAGCATATGGGGACGGCCTCAGGCTTGATCCTTCGAATTCTATCCTTTATTGTAACAGAGCAGCATGTTGGTTTAAGCTTGGGCGGTGGGAGCGTTCTATTGAAGATTGTGACCAAGCTTTAAGTATCCAACCAAACTACATAAAAGCCCTTCTTAGAAGGGCAGCATGTAATAGCAAGGTAAACAATTCTTTAAAGCTTTCCTTCATCATAATGATCAACATCTTTGTGTATGGGTGTACCCGAATTTGTTTGCTTCATACTGATCATCAGTCATTGTGAAGTACAGCTAGAGCGATGGGCTGAAGCTGTCCGAGATTATGAAGTTTTGAGAAGGGAACTTCCTAATGACAATGAAGTTGCTGAATCGCTTTTTCATGCACAAGTTGCATTGAAGAAATCTCGCGGTGAAGAGGTTTATAATATGAAGTTCGGTGGCGAAGTAGAAGAAGTATGCAGTCTTGAGCAGTTCAGAGCTGCAATATCTCTGCCAGGTAATGTTGACCTTGCATTTTAAACTATCTTCATTACTTCAATCGCTCTCTCTCTGGTTTTTTCCATCTTGCAATCCTCTTGAGAGTTAATTTTGATCCACAGGCATCTCTGTAGTCCATTTCAAGATGGCTTCCAACCTGCAATGCAAACAGATATCTCCATTTGTGGATGCTCTATGTGGTCGTTATCCCTCCATAAATTTTCTTAAGGTAAGTGTCCCATTTTTCTTTCTCCATCCATGGTTTATTGCAGTGCAGCGAGAATAACGATTTCTTCTCTACTTTTTTGTTGCTTCTTTGGAATAAAGGTGGACATCAATGAGAGTCCAGTGATTGCGAACACCGAGAATGTGAGGATTGTACCAACATTCAAGATATACAAAAACGGTAGCCGGGTGAAGGAAATGGTGTGCCCGAGTCGGGAAATGCTGGAACACTCGGTGAGGCATTACAGCTTTTAGAACTAATGACTGTACTCCTTGGTCCACCCTCCTTTTTTTTTGTGTTTCACTTCTTGCTACTGCCCAAATGTCTATTTTGTTGGGAACTCTTTCCACTACCCTTCCAATCTTTCCCTCCCACCACATAAGGATTACCAGGTACCTGTGACATAAAACCAGAGCTACATAATAATCCCATTAGCAGCCAATGCCAGAGGAACCCACAGATAAAATTAGCTTTTAGTTCCCCCCCCCTTTTGCAGTTTTCATTTATTCATTCATTCCTCATTGCTCTAGGGTTCCCTGTTCTTCTTCCTCCCTTTCACCTTTTCCTTAATTTCTCTCCCCCTCTCTTTTCCATTTTCAAAAGTAGGCCAGCCTGGTTCTTGTATCACTACTTCCATTCAGTGGGAAACTTGAAAAAAAAAAAGAAAAAAAGGGAGAAACAATTGAGAAATATGTGTACAATTTAATTGAAAAAGTGGATACTTAGTTTTACATTTTAGAGATACAGTGAGAGGACTGGCAGGCAGGCAGGCTGGTAGCAGAGGATCTGTACATGTATATATGTGATGATATATACACATCATCTGAAGAAGCCATGAGGGAGATGATTGGATGTCTGGTGGGTACTTAGTTACTGGGTTAGTGAAAGAAGGATGAATATGTTGTCATTAATATTGTTGTTTCTTTTTTCTTTTTTTTTTCTCAACCATTTCATCAATAAAAAAATTCCCATTTTTTTCCTCTTTTCTCCCTGCAACCCCATTATTAAATTGATTTCAATCACTTGGGACTGGGGATAGGGTATAAGAAAAAGCAAGACATATGTTGATAAATGAAGGCTGGTTTTTTCTTATTAAAGAGTTGGGTGGGTAGTTGACACCATTTAATGCTTATATGTGTGCGTGTTTAAATATAAAACTAGTGCCCTATAGGATAGGGGATAGGAGGGCTAGATTAGTCTAAACAACTAAAACATCCATTCCCCTAAGTCCACATTATCTGTTTCTTAAGTCATTAATGCATGTTAGCTATTCCATTATAGGAGATTTGATTTGATATTGTATATATTTTGTTTGCAAGTGAAGTTGTTTGCTGCCTTTGTCATGTGAGGGGGCATTCACATGTGGGCATTTAAGTGTTGTTAAGTTGAAGTATTTGCCCTCTTAAACCCACCTAAACCAAAAAAAGGGACCAAAAGTACAAATGGTGGGTGCCGAAATGAGCCGGGTTTGTGTTGCACCTTTGTCAATGACCATGACAAAGCATAGCAACACAGGCACACAGCCCTTTCTTACTTTGGAGGGCTGTGTTGGACCCTTTGGGCCACGTGATGTGCTGTGCCAATGAATGCTGTCTCTGGGACAAACTTAGATTGGGAAAAGTAAGAGCAAAAAAAACAATGGTTTGATTGGCTACAAGACAAATTGATTTAATTAAATCTTTTTTGGGTATATATTAAATTAGAGTGAGGAAAAAGGAGCTATCAGAAAAGCTAAGGCTAGTAGCTTAGTTCCAAAAGTTTACAGGTTGTTCAAAGATTCCCCCCATTCCATTCATAAAACCTTTGCAATATCTGATGGGGGGGGGGGATGTTTGGGTTTCTAGACTTTTACCATTGTATTGTCTTTTCCCTATTTTACATGAACCATTATTGAAGCCATCCTATCATCATCACATCCTCATCATCTATTTTTCTTTTAAAATAAAAATGATCTAAGTTAAAATTATTGAAGCCATCGTCATCATCATATATATATAAATATAAAAAGAATAATAATAAATGCATAAACTGTTGAAATTTTATATGATTAAGATATGAAATAGTAATAAAGCTGTCAACATTAATGGATTTTTGTGGTGTAAAGGGCATTGGTTTTGCTTGGATGGAACGGAAAAGGGAGAATAATTTGACAATGTCAATTGGGCAAACCTATCAATCTTAATTTGATGTGAACTACGGACATAAATAAATAAAGTAATTTAGTTGTAGAAAAAAATAAACCATGATGATGAATTCGGCACGTGTGGGTGGGTTGCACGTGTTGAAATGGGCCTACGTTGTAAAAGCCTGTCATTTTTTTCTTCATTCGGGTCCAAAATAGTACTGTAGAATTACCGTTTGTACGGAATACGGTGAATTTTTGTATATTTTTATTACGATTAAAGTATTTGTTTTTAACTTTTTATGGCAGGGAATATAGCCGTTGTGGGGTAATTTCAGTTTTATTTATCTGACCACGAAAACGCTGCCGTTTTGAGGTGGTTGACCATTCATTATTTATTTTTGTCATAATTAACTTGATTGAAATTTTTTTTACCCTTTTTCCTCCCAAAATCAATTCTTTATTGGTAATCATATGAGATATTTAAATTTTTAATAATTTATTTTTTAAAAAATATTTTATTATACACTCATCAACCCTTTGACCCTATTTACGGAGTCTAAAAATTTCACGAATAATTTCATACTATACATAATTAATTTGCTTTAAATTAAAATACATCCATAAGCTTACTTAGCGAAATTTTTAACCTTCAGAAGTAAAAAGGTAAAAAACCAGTGCATGTGATAGTATTTAGCTTTTTTCCTTTTAATATAATATAAAGACAAATTTTTAAACTTGCTTTTAAAAGTTAAAAATAAAAGTAGAATGCTAATGCAATATAAAATAAAGGGTTAATATATACTTCCCTTTAATTGACTTTTTTGTCATTATCTTTATGAATTAAAGATAAATTTATCACTATATTTTAACTCTATACTGAATTTTATTGCTTTACTTTTATTTAATTTTGATTTTGCCACTAAAGTTATTATTGAATTTTTCAATGCAATTTTAATTTAAAACAATTTAAAGAATAAATTTTATAAAAATTATTTCTATATTTTAATTAATATAAATTAAGATTAAATAAAAACGGTTATTTTATAAGAAAAACTTAAAAATTTTTTAAGTTTTTATTTTTTTTAAATAGAAAATGTAACTTAATTAGTTGTTTTTAAATATTTATAAAGTTAAATTTTTGTTAATCAAAGTAAAAATCTTTCCTTATTAAATTATGCTATCAAATTATCAAAATTAATCTTGATGGGTAAATTTTAATTTTTTTATTAAAATTGACGGTAAAATTTAATAAAATTAAAAATTTTGATGTAAAATTTAATCGAAATAAGATTTGAAATATTTACTCATATTTTTATAATATAGTTGCAAATATTAATAAAAAAAGTAAAATAACAAATTTCAATATTAATTTATAATGTGATGATAAATTTACACTTTTAACTCTAAAATAAAAATAAACAGTTAGAAGCCAAAAATTTAAAGTCAGACAATTTTTAATTAGGTTATATTCTAATTTTTGTTTTTTAATGTGATTAGCAGCTCCTTATACAGTGATATTAAAAACAAAATGAGAAAATTAACGCAAATGTCAGGATGGCCGAGTGGTCTAAGGCGCCAGACTCAAGTTCTGGTTCTCGTGAGAGAGCGTGGGTTCAAATCCCACTTCTGACATTTTACTACATTTAACCTTCAAAATATAGTGTCCAAGTTAAAATTTAGTCTTTATTTTAGTTTATAGGTTTATGATTTGTAATTTAAACATTAATGTCGTAAAAACTAAGATTATTTTAATTTTTCCGATTTAAAAACCGCAACCTAATCGTTGATGTTGTAATGTTTCCTCCCAAATTTTATATGGCATCAATGTTAAAATCTAGTTTTTAAATAATATTTAAAAGTTAAAAATATTATTTTTCTTGATTTAAACATCATAATTTAATAATTGATGTCATAAAAATTAAAATTATTTTATTTCTCAATATAAAAAACTGTAATCTAATAGTCGATGTTGTAATGTTTTCGGTCATATGTCAAAATATAACAATTAGAGCACTTCAATACACTCCAATTCTTAAGAGACGGTGAGAAATGAGATAATTATATTAATAATTACAAACAATTACATTAAAATCTAATTATCATGTGACTATCCAAACACACCAATACGTGATTTAAATATTAAGAAGCTATTATTCTACACAATAAAAGTATTTTAATTTAATGATACATTACTTAAAAATATGATTACATGTTTTTTTACTAATTTCATTTAAGTAATCTGAAAAGATGAAATTTTTCATACATTTTACCCATTAAATATTAACCTGTATTTATTATAAATTATTTGCACTTAACAAAACACTAACCAATGATAACTAGGGATATAAGTTTAATGATAGAGATGGAATGAGCTAAAGTTACATAATACACCTTTTTTATTATTATTTTTATTAATAATTGCATTATCAAATACTTTCTTACATTACATTTGGTTTTTAAATTTTATTAGAGAATTTTTTTATAAAATAAAAATTATATAATTTTATCATTACATTTTATATTATCAAATAAAATGTAATTACTACCTCTAATTACTCGGCACAACAATATAAGCCAAAATACAATTAAGACTTCTGCATTATATATTAAAGACCACAAGAGTTTTGGTTGAAAGAGGCAGGCACTGAGCAATTGAGAAGACGGGTAAAAAAAATGGTAGAATTTGCCAAAAATGGAATAATTAAATTAAAAATGATCACCTACATTAGTCAACAAAATTTAATCAATTACAATTAGATTTAATTATTTCGTTTAAACATTTTGCTATATTAGAGAATAATCCCTTAGTTTGAGCATTTCAGAGTTTTTGAGAACAATGTATATTATCTTACAAGTTCAGAGATGAGACTGCACTGCTTCCAACTCAGGTTGCAGCTGAAAGCTTTGCGAATATCAGACTCTTTCAAACATTAACTTTAACATTGAATAGCTTACATTGCATAAAAATGTTATTTTAAGAGCACTAACGGATCCGCCACTTGTATTACGCACCGGTCGCATATAAACGGGTCCATTCCTTAGCTGCAAATAGTCAAGGAAACTGAGAACAGTCAATCGTAAGAATCACAGCATACCAGCCTTGATTCTAGTAGTGATCTAAGATTGCAACCATGGGATTTTACCTGTCTCCACGGCTTCAGCCTCATTTGTTTTCCAGTGCTTAGCAATGTTCTCCGAGAGTGGATCATCAGGATTAGGAGCACTCAGGAGTGCTTGAATGCTAGCAATAAAGATAATAATTTTAGTATTGACCTAAAACTCGATCAAGATACCGCAATAACTTAAGATAATAATGTCTTGAACCCAGACACAAAAGAATTCCCTTTCTAAGTAATAATACGTACACAACACATACACGCATACACACAAACATATAAATATATTTGCATTTGAAAAAAAGCAGTGAAATCTTTCATGCAAAACAAAAGCTACATAAATAGGCATTGGTGGAAAAGAAATATTCAACTGCCATCTTTACTTGTAATCTCTCATTTTCCAGAAAAAAAATTATAACTATAATGACACGTAATACATTCTAAGCTTGTTACTCAAACCATCTATTGCGATTTACAGTATTAGGGTTACATCTCACAAAAACTTATAATACCTCAAAAGTACAGTTCGAATCTGGAGAGCTGGACTCCATTTGTCTTTGAGAATATCAAGGCATATTCTTCCAAGCTGCAAGAAAGATCAATTCTTAGAACAATAAAATACACCTTTAACACCAAAAAACAAGGACAAAAGGAGGAACAGGTAGAGCTGACCTTATCGATGTTAGGATGATATATCTTTGTAAGAAATCGAACCTGTTACAGCAAATTTGTTAAGGTGGATAAAAATACAAAATATACCAGAAAGGGCAAAACTAATGGAAGATGGAAAAGTTCTGAGAACCAAACAATGAAGTCCAATCACCAAAAAGAGGACAGAGGTCCTAATTTTCGGAAATCAAACAATTAAGTACCGATCAAAAGAAGATAATGAATCTCAAATGCCACCAATCAGCCATACAGAGTCCAATTAGGAGAGCAAGCACGGATTAGATCATTAGCACCAAAAAAGTTGGTTCTGCGCAGCTAATTGAAGGCAAGGCATCCACAAAAGTAAAGGTTCTTCCTAGATGAAAGTAAGAACGGCTTCCGAAAGCCAGTGAATATAACATACTACTAGATGTTCATTTCCAATATACATTTTCCTCTTAAATGTCATTAAAGCAAAGAATCATATAGAACCAAAACTTCACCATATTGAAAGGAAAATAACACAATTTTGCAAAAAATATTCTGTTGAACCTGAATCTATTAGAACGAAGGTTGAAGATCACAAAGCAATAGCAAATTATAGAAAATCATATGATTTCAGATGAATTTCTCCAACTAGTTAAAGAGATGAAAGAGAGTTTGATATTAGAGAGCTAAGAAGGTCATGGAAATTAGGCTGTTAATAATAGGATGCATTGATAGTATATGTATCTCCATCTGTTCAGTAAACTGAAGGTCATAGAATATAGTACCTATTAGATAGAGAGCAATTCAAAAACACTTTTTAAGCAGATAGACTACAAATATGTAATATGATGCATGTGTGCTTCAACACTGACTAACAAACAACTTAACAAGTGAAGGTCGAGCAAACATTGACAAGCTAAAGGAAATTATATCCTTAATCACCAAGAAGAACAGAAACTGATGGAAACTAGATGCACTAACAGTAAAACGTGACAGATAAAACAGTCACACAAAGCAAAGACAGCATTCTCTACATGTAAACTAGTGCATCCCTAATTCATAATAAAACCCAATGTAAAGTCAATCAATATCATATATCAAAGGAACATCAACCGAGCATACCCCAACAGATGCCAAAACATGAAGATCATGCTAAACATTAAGAATAACTCAATGCTGACTACCTTAGGAGCAGCCATGGGATATTCTTCAGGCAAAAATAGTTCCAACTTGAAAACCCCTCCTAAACAAATAACCAAACAAGAAAATGCATCATATCCTATACATAAATGCAGAATGACAAAAAAGGTGATGAGATATTACCAGAAACAACTTCCAAAAACCAGACTAACCACAGCATAAGACTTAAACCCATGCTAATTGGGCTTATATTTCAACACTCAACATTGAAAACAAGGGCCCCTTCTTTCTCATTAAAAGATAGAAATGAAGTAAAATAAACACAGCATAACCATTTTCTCAAATGAAAAACCATACTCTTAAGGCATATAGAGGTCATTTTAATAACTAAAAATTGGCAATGGTGTCAATCTTTATGTATTCAATCAGTTGAGACCCAACTATTATACAATAACTGCTAAAATTTTACATTTCTAACACAAAGAAAAAGCGCAACCCATCAGATTAAAAAAAAATCAACTACCTTCATATGGAGATTGTGTTGGACCAAGGATCATCACATTGAAATATCGCATATTATCCTCTGATGGTGAGGCACTAATTCCAGGCGCTGTATTTATGGGAAAAACAATAAAATTAAACATTTTTCAGCCCATAACATTTAAACCAAAAAAAAAAAAAACCGATAGCAAACAATATTCAACAAGAATTTCAAAAAAAGAAGCAAAGTATTTACCTGGTTCACTGAGGAGACGCTGAGTTTCCTGTTTAGATCAAAGATAAAGAAACAAAAATTAAGCATGAAACATTCACATAATTCACAGAAACAAAGTAAGAAGACTTAAAACAATTTACTGAAGCTTCCGATTCATTAAAACCCCAAAACAATTCAGCTACCAAATCAAACTCTTAATGATTCTTCGAGGGAGATTAGTGTTGGCCATTGGCGAGATCGATGGGAAGGAAAAAAAAAAGTATTTGAGGGTTTTGGGGATCTAGAAATGGAGAGAGATAATAAAATTTAAGATTCTTTGTATATAAATACCAGTGCCATGCCATGCCCACCACACGTGAAAAAAACCTTTATAAAATGAAATTACTTAAATCCCTTCTTTGGAAATCATTATTTGGAGAAAATTTTAATTCTTCCCAAACCTATAAATAAAAAAATATTTTTCAGCGCACTAGAATTCATATTCCTTTATACTGATAATAATTTCAATATTAATTAAGTTAAGACTCAATCAGAATATATAAATTCAATACATATTAGAGAAAAACATACTTATTTCCATAAAATAAGAAAAATAATACAAATTTAAATTTGAAATAAAAAAGATAAGTGATAGCTCTCATAAAAAATAATTTTTTAAACTTGATTAATATAAGTCAAGAAAGTAGTTAAATATTATTAACTGAAGTGGTTTATTGGTAACTCGTACACTAAAACATGCTTAAAAAATAATACTTGACATTAAAGTTTTAGTTATCACCAAAACCATATAGAAATTAATTATCACATAGCAACATAAGATTTTAATTATCATCGAGCCCAATGCAAAAAAATAAAATTTAAAATAAAATTGAACATTCTCATAAAAGTTATTTAAAAAATAAAAAAAATTAAACTTTTAAAATATCAACCTAAGATTTTGTAACCTCGCTACAAGAATAAAAATAGCAACCCAAAGTTTTGTAATTTAATCAATATTCAATTAACCTCACTAATATCACTAATAAAACGAGAACTTAAAATTTTAAAATAGTAACATAAAGTTTTGTAACTGAACCAATATATAAAGTTCGGTTAACCTCATTAATCTCACTAATAGAACTAAATACATCTTCATTATTTCCGTCCAGTTGTTTTAAAATTCTTCCTTCTTGATCGTATTTAGTTCTTATGGGATCCGGAACATCATCATCGATCTTTCCAAGCCTTCCTGCGTTTAAAGCTACCCAGAACTCTCCTTTATCATTCATCTTAATATTATCAGGAACTCTAGGTAACTTAGCAAACACTTCGGGCTCTAAATTATTTGCTCCAAGATAGAACTTCAATATTCTTCTTCGTGTTGTTTCCGCCACCAAAAGAAAAGAATGATTTTTGTTCAAAGCTACTCCATTTGGAAACATCAAACCTGTATAGATAACAAATGTATTTTTTGTATGTAGATCATATTTTAATAACCTTCCGCTATTATCAGTTGATTTGGACAAAAAATCCGCATACCTACACATAAATATTAAAAATTTAATTAAAAATTATATAAATATTCAAAAAGTTGAATTAAAAAAATTCCAATAGTTCAAAAGAAAACCATATCTTCTCTGAAAAGTAGTACTATTATCTGTAAAATAGATAACTCCTGCACTACTATCAATATCTAACCCATTTATAAACTTAAATGGGATTCTTTCAACTGAGCTAACAAGAGTTTGTGCTATGCCACCATTAGGTCCAATCATGAGAAGACCAAAATAAGCATCACCGATATAGAGATCACAAGTTACTGGGTTAAATTTTAAGCCCAGTGGCCTTCCACATATTGGTTCAAGATTAGGATTTGTAAACCCATCGCACAACTCTCTTCTCCTAATCCAACAAAAAATCCATCCGCTGGTTAACTATCTTTACAAAAAGATTATAAGTTAACGAATGCGTAAATAATACAGAATACCTAATTGATGAAGGAATAGCAAACTCTTTCCAGCCAAGTTTTGGTCCATGCCATTTAAGTATCCGACCATCAGATACTCCAACGTATGGCCCTTCGCCTTTACAGTCAAACGCGATACTTTCAGGACCTGTAACTTTAACAAGATTAATTAATTCACAATCTTTTGAGACGATAACATTCTGCTTTTGATGAAGAAATTGTTCATCAAATTTTTTAGCATCATGCTTTTGAGAAAGAATCCGCTGGTGAGATTGATTCACACATAATGCAAGGTAAAGCATTAGGAACAAAAGCTGATATTTCTTCATGACTAAAAGTCAAAAGAATTCGAACACGTTAAAGGAATTAGCTTCTATGAAACTTAAGGAAACGATAATCGAAAGTGTTGGAAAAGGTGAACATGGGATATATATATTTATAGGGTTTGTAATTACTTGGTAGGGATTATAATAAAATTTCAATTTAAATTAAATCCCTAAATATGGCTAAAGTTTCGTTTAATACGATAAAAATGTTATTATAAAAATTAAAAACTTGAAGTGTTTAAAGATAAAAAGTCTATTATTTTAAATTAAACTTAAATACTCTTCTCCTATCTGGAGAGATATCTCCTCCGCAAAGCAATTGCTGGTCTTATTAACAAATAATTAAATAATTTAATCACACAATCTCTAAAGCTTAGTACACTTTTATTTAAACTTAATTAAATACTGTTCTTGTCTAGTACTTTATTTTGTTGTGGTATACATATTTTTAATATTTTTGGTTATTGTGGTTATACCACCGATTAAAAAGCATACATGAAAAAAGAAACTGATAAAGCAGATTTTATTTTAGACATTTTTTAAAAATTATTTGTCATAAGTCAATGGATTTTTTAATGGGTTGGCATTGTCTCTAATTGAGGTTTCATTCTTAACTTTTTGAAGAGTTCGAGTGCTTGAAGTAGTAGGTTCAACAAAACGAGAGAGTTTTGTTGGACCGGACTATACATAGAGCACGACCACCTATCAAGGGGACCTTAGTAAAGATTAAACTCATATCCTTAAATGGCATTAATGGGCAAGTGTACTACCACCTGATGTCGTTAATAACATTTGAGAGCAGCGGTTCAAACCTTAACAAATGCAAATAAATATTCTCCACGTCACAACTAAATAAATTTTCGATCATGATAATGTGTTTGAAATGGAGATGGATCATGATAATAGCTCGAATAGGATGGAGCAAGTACCATTTTCGAGTAAGCTGAGCATCTTTTAGTAAATGATCTTATGAAAAGTCCAATTTTATTGAATCAAAATTAAAATCCTACTTTAACCGAAAAAGAAAATTAAGATGAGGAATTGGAAATGATTTGTTTTAGCTTGCATTCAAACAAAATTTTCTAAGCCACCATTTGCGGGTTCTATTATTTCCGAAGAAAAGCGGGAAAGGAGAGGAGAAACAAAATTCATGATTATTAATGATGATGAAGAAGATCAGGTTCCCCTGGACTTCGTCGTTTCGTCTCGTATGGAATTCCTTCATTTCTCTCAATGTTTGCTTTAATGGCTTCCCTGCCTTCTTCAATCAATGCACGCTTGGGTTCAACAATGGCTGCTTCAAGGTGTTTTTCATTGCAAGTATTTTCGGTTGAATCTTTCGTCGGAAATAATTATGTCACTAATAGTTTTAAATTAGAAAAAAGATTTTCTATTTACTTAAAATCCTTTTCCAAAGGAGAAGTCGGGTGAAATTAATTTCTATCACTGTAATAAAATTATAAATTCTAGCATTTAAATCCACTAAACAAATAATAATGGATAGGGTAGTGTTGGATTGAATTGAATGAATTTGAGTTAATCGAGTTGATGGATCTTATTTTCTCATCTTAATTCGATTTGAAAGTTTATTTATTCGAGTTGAATAAGATGAAATTAGAATAAAATCGAATTGAATATATTTGTTCGAGTTAAATTTAAAAAATAAATTTGGGTCCTTGTAGCCACTGTCACCCACTGTAATCAAATTTGTTATTAACTTTGATTCCCTCATCATTTATTTATTAATCTTTTACATACAGGTTAGCTTCTTTGCTTGCTTAGTTGCTTCAATTATCTTATGATTCTTGTCACCATGTATTTTGAAATTAAAAAATATATTAAATGTAAAATGTGATTTTTTAATCAAAAATATTTTAAAGATAAAATGTGAAATTGATACCAACAAAAAATTTAACAAAAATATTTTATGGCACCATCAACAATTCACTTTTAACAAAAATTGATAATGTTTCAACATGATTAAAGCAAGAGCATTGGCATTGTTGGAATTAAGCTAGATTCGTCTCTCAATCTAGTTTGACGAAGAGATTAAATCAATCTTTGAGCAAACCGCTTAAAACAATAAGAAATTGTAATTCAAAATAATAATAAAAAACAACTGTTGAAATGTTTTACAAGTTTTTTAAAATTTTTATTAACTATTTATAGAATTATTATTGTACCGACACTTGAATGAGGAATCGGTGATCTAAATGTTTGATCACCGGTTCAATTTTCTAAAACATTGCCTTGGTTAAATAGTAGAATTGTTTTTAAGTTCCTTTGAAATTAATAAATTGATTAATTCCCTTTTAACCCTTTAATTAAATGAAGATTTTCAAGTTTGACCCCTACAAGAAATTAAAATTTCAATTCAAATAATTTTAAAACACAATTTTTAACTATGGCACCTCCCAACTTGTTTTATTTGACCTTGCCCTCCAATGCAAAATTTCTAATTTTGTCCGACAGATGTCAAAAAGGTTGTATGTAGTACACATTTTAGAATCAGATATGAATGCACACTAACTTAACAAAAGATGATTGATGCATTGACAATTTCTCCCAACCTTGTTGCCTTAATTTTTTCGCTTCCAATCGCATAAATGATAGTATGTTGTAGTATAAAATGAACAAAGAGAAATAGGATCTCATTCTCTATTTCGAAGAAGATAAATGGATTCTTATAGGCTTCCATCAATCAAATTTTAATAAATAACTCTACGGATACATTAGTTAATAAACTGTAATCAATGTAAAACATAAAATCTATTAATTCAAGTTTCATATTTATAAAATCTCAATTGATCCGATCATTAATTAGCTCTAAATCCTTTTTAAATCTACTCGGATTAAATCATTATCTACTATTCAAGGAAAAAAAGAAAAGAAGAAGAAAGGATAAAAAAATGGGTTTAAAATATTCTATTATAAACCTTCCTTTTATCATACAAATATTGGTGAATAAAAAAGCTTACGACGGAATTTCAACCATTTGCGTCTTACCATCAACAACGAAGCCCATTTCTTCAAGCACTTTGACACATGCCTTAGTATCAACATCCTCCGGTTTTATCTTGAACCCTAAATTGTTGGTCTGTCGAGTTAGATCGGTCACCCCATCTCTTCTCGTCTGCCCCACTCTGGCTTTCCTCCACGATTCCATCATCTCGTTGCAATTGTTCCTCGGGCTCTCTATCAAGCGCACTTCGCACAGTTCGTCTTCGTGATCATCTTCCACCAGGATGCTATACATTCCCAATTTGTCTGAAACCGCGTCTTTGCTATATACTATTCGTTCGTCGGTTCGATTCTTACATTCCAAATGCACTTTTGCTTATGCATATAAACAAGAAGTATACGTATTTATGTCCGAATATATGACGAATATAAAAGTTTAAGTGGAGTTGATATAGTTTGCATATTACCATTAATAGGTTGGCTAAGTTTGGTTTCAAATTCAACTCGGCAAGTGTCACAATAAACTTTGCCTATTACAACTAACAAGCCATGCTTGGCATGGGAAAAGCCAAGGAGGGACGAAATTAGGCATATTACCAATGAAATTACAAGGGCCAGGATTGATGTTTTTTCCATCTTTTTATTTTATTTTTATTTTTATTAGTTTTCTTCTAGTTATGGAAGTTTGTAAAACAAAAAAGGTAAATTTATAGCGAGGGACTGAGCTATTTTTCGGCTATGGAAATTATTCAAATTTTTTGTTTTTAAGGGAATTTTTAATTAATCAAACCAACCTGAAGAAAAGCAACTAAAATTATCTAAAAACAGTGAGTGAGACTCGTTCTTTGTTCTGCTTTTAATTGGTTTTTTTAATTTGTTAGTGAAATGATAATTTATTGTTATTGTTTACACAATTAAGAGGAAAATAATGATATATAAAATTAAATAACTTTAGGTACATGTTTTATAAGGGAGAAAAAGGAGGAAGAAACCAAAAAAGGGTTGATTTTAAAATCTAAATTTTAATTTATTTTTAAGAAAAAAATTGTTAAAAAGTCATTATATAAATATTTATTGTATAATTTAATAAAAATTTTAACTAATCTATAAATGAATGTATATTATTTATCTCTTAATACGAAAATCTACATAATAATTAAAGAAGTTCATGAGGGCTGAGTTTATATATAATATTGATATATTTTATGCTCGTTCATATTTGTAAATTTTTAATTCAAGTCTGTTTTAGGATATGCATATTTACATTATCTTATATATTGAAATATACACTATATTATTATATATTTAATTTTACTTTATATAAACTCTCTATATATATATAAATAAAATAAGACAATATATTATAAAGTAGAAAGCAAATCGAGCCAAGCCTAAAATTAATTTATATTTGAAATGATTTTATTTTTTTAAGCCTATTTTTCGGATCCGATTACCCAACTATTTATTAGAAATTTGAACACTCGCCAGAATTTAGTGGAACTGCTGTTGTCAAAAACACAAAAAATTAAGAGAAATTACATTTCTGACCATTAACTATTAGTCTGTTTTTGTTTTAATCATATGAAAATCTTGCATTTGATTGAAACAAAAATACATGCATGCATAAAGAAGCTGTAAATTATATAAGCTTAAAAAGACCCAAGATTATACGTAAAAACAAAAACCAGAAGCCTCAAAAGGCATTACTTGTATTTAAAGCATAATGGATCAGTTCCAATGGAGTTCCATTCCAATCCGTTTTTGGGCAATAATAAACACTTGCCGCAATACATATATATATATAAATAAAACGAGTCTTAAAAGCATAACAGCATAATCATACAGCTTTAAAGAGCATTTATATATATATCCGCCTCTTTTGTTTACCCATAAGAAAGGTTTTCGCCGAAATGACATCTGTCTTTGATGAATAATTCATCTTCTCTGGATTTAAAAAACTTTAAGCACACCTTGTGTAGCATGTCGGTGGTTTAACCGGTGTTTTGCATGCCGGCAGCAATACCCTTCATGGTCAAGATGAGGGTGTCCTCCAAACCAGGGGCATACTCGCTTGTTGGGTTCAGTTTCACAAGTTCATCAGCAGGTTTGCTTGATTCCATGATCTCTTTAGAGATATGTGGCCGCAACTTCACATTGTAATTTGGGTCACGGATACGTTTGAGTGTGTAGGCCTGGCAGACATTTAGAGTGGTGATGTATGAATCACGTAGCCGGAGTCTTTGCTTGAGGTAGGGATCCCCTTCGAGAAGATCCTTGTGCCCAGCAATCTGATAACCGTAAAGAAGAAAAGAGTAAGTTGCTCGATTTTTTTGAAAGATGTAAGTAACCAGAAGCATCTATATGCGATCCAGGCCAAGGGAATTTACCTGGAGGAGAAGGCTTTTAGTTTCTTCAAAGTTGGTTCTCAACCGCTCTCCAAAAGACCAGAGTTCCTCAGAAACAAGAAGCTTATCGTATAAGGCTGCAATCCCAGGATCTCCTTTTGCAAAAACCATTTCAACCAAATCAATTGTCACTCTGAAGAAAGGCCATTCATTGTACATCTCCTGCAGCATAAGGAGATTCTTAATGTCCTTCTGAATGACATGTTTAAATGCAGCTCCAAATCCGAGCCAAACAGGGAGATGGAATCTCGTCTGCGTCCACGCAAAGATCCATGGGATTGCACGAAGAGATTCGATACCCCCACTTGGCTTCCGCTTTGATGGTCGGCTTCCAATATTCATTCTACCATACTCCAACTCTGGTGTAGCCTACAGAAAAAAGAACAGGTATTAGTTAATCCAAAACTGCTTTAATTAACTTGGAACAAATGGCATGGTGTTCAGAACATGATAATGCAAGTTCACTTACAAGGCGGAAATATTCAACAAATCGAGGTTCTTTGAAGACAATGGAACGGTACTCCTCAGTAGCAACGACAGCCATTTCATCCATCAGTGCACGCCATTCTGGTTTTGGTGAAACTGGTGGGTGCATGCCATGCTCAAGTGTGGCAGCAGTAAAACGCTGGAGTGTTCTAAAGCACAAGTGTTCCTCTCCGAACGATTGCTCAATAACTTCACCTTGAACTGTAACCCGAAGTGAGCCGTGAATTGTTTCTGGTGGTTGAGATAATATAGCAAGGTGGGTGGGACCACCACCTCTTCCAACAGTTCCACCACGACCATGGAACATCGTTAGCTTCACACCAAATTGCTTAGCAACATTGATAAGCTCCTCTTGAGCTTTGTATAACTGCCAGGCAGCAGAGAGACGGCCAGCATCTTTACCCGAATCAGAATAACCAATCATGACTTCCTGCTTGCCATTGATCCGATTTCTGTACCAATCTATAGAGAAGAGCCGAGCCAAAGCAGCAGGTGCAGCCTCCAGATCTGCAAGCTTCTCAAACAGTGGAACAACTCTTAATGGTTGCTTCACATGGCATTCACGCTGTAGGAGCTCAACAGCAAGAACATCAGAAGGAGCAGTTGCCATTGAAATGATGTATGCTCCAAAGTTGTCTGCCGGGAGCTCTGCTAGGACACTGAAGGTATCCAAAACATCAGCAATTTCTTCTGTTTTAGGAAGATCAGGACCAAACAATGGACGTCTTCCACTTAGTTCAGACAATAGCCATTCCTGCTTTTGTTCTTCAGACCACTCTCGGTAGGAACCAATTTCCAAGTGCTTGGTGATGGCATCTAAGACATCGGTGTGGCGGTCAGACTCTTGCCGAATGTCAAGTCTGACAAGTGAGAGGCCAAAAGTTGACACTTGCCTCAAGAAATCAAGAAGACTTCCATCAGCAATTGGCCGGTCACCACAAGAGCAAAGTGACCTATAACATAGTTCAAGCGGTTCCAAAAACTGCAAAAAGTTTAAGAGCAAAGAGTTAATTAGGGCAGACGTTACAATGAGGGCCGAGAAAGTGAAATGGAAGTTTTCAAGGCATTATTGTCCCAGCACATAAAACGAAAAAAGGAGAAGAGTTACAAAATCGGGTTTTCCGGGCCGTTTTCCTATTGTTATTAAGGCTAGATGTTAGCCGAGGGGCAATCTAATGTAAATCTGTATTTTACTCATGATGAGTAGGTGGATTCCAAACTCATAATAAGACTGATATATGATAAACCGACAGAGACCTGCTCAATGTTGGTGAAAGTTTCCTCCTCTGGAATGTCAGAGATACCATGAGACAACATTTGGCGAGACCTTTCACGTGTCTGATACAGCTTGTCCCTAACATCACCAAGAATAACACGGTAGGGTTCATTTGGAGGAACTTTTTTCCAGAACTCTGCATTGAAGTAACATCAAATGAGAACTGAACCAGTGACACGAAATCAATTGAGCAAGATATTATAGAAACTATCATTTCCAAGTCGCGTAAATCATCACATGGCATTGGAAATCTTGTCAGAGAAGCATATCTAGTTTTAACTTCCCTAAAGTCTAAATATATTCTTTAAGCATTCTATAAAAGATACACTATAGAAGATTCTGTCCGTATGGGGAATTAGAGATAGAAATAGTATTCTCAATACTTCAAAGTATATTCTGAAAACACATGCAAAAATAATAGCTGGACTTACATTTTTGTTCACAAGGTCGCATGAAATGCATGTAAAGCCCATTCGGAACAGCTATTTATGTAAAAAGTGCATCATCTAGATTTAGGAAAAAAGGTAAACAAAATGGAAACCGGCATATTTCTAAAAGTATACCTATGTAGTGTTTAGCATCTCTCCTTGAAGATCTATGAAGTTCGTCTGCACGAACACGAAGCTCATCACTGCAACGCCACATTGACAACTGCAAAGATACATCAATAAGGATTGGCCCAAAATGGATCCTTCAAATAAAGCTCATAAGAAAGTGTTACATGATACAAGCTAAATACCTCAAACATCAGATCCTCGATTTGGGAATAGTACAAATTGGCAGCCATCATTCTAGCCAACAAGCAAACATCCCTTGTGACCTCAGGAGTTACCCTTGGATTGCCTGCATTATATATCAAGCAAATATTAACAAGAAAAGCTTTTGTGCTACAGGGTAAAGTCTTTTTTATATTCAGTTATCCAAGTAGGAATGTACCATCACGATCACCACCCATCCATGAAGAAAACTGAATAAGTGGCGCATTATAGGGAACACGTTCATTAATTCCAATGTTCTTCAAAGCTGTGTCAACTCTCCGCAAGAATTTGGGGACACCTTTCCATACCGTTTCATGGAAGTAGCTCATTCCCGCCCTCATCTCATCTTGGGGAGTTGGAGGAGTCCTTCGAATCTCATCTGTACGAAATGCGGCTTGAATCTACATGGAAAAGGAATTGAAACAAGATAAGTGAGAAGAAGTTGTGACAAGGATAGCAAGTTTATTTACAGATAAACAAATATCAAGACACAGTGATATACCTCACGCTGTAGAGCTTCATCAAGCTCCTGCTTATCATCTGGAGTAATATCTTTAGCATACAACTGAGCTAAACAGTTCCTTATCCTGGATGTAATGAAAACAACAAGTTTTAAATTCGAAATTGCTTCTTCGCTGTACTTCTCAAAATGTAATAAAAAAGACATTAAGCTACAAGAATCAAAGAACAAACCTTCCGTGCTTCTGAAGTAAAGATCTACGAACAGATTGGGTAGGATGAGCAGTGAAGACCAGATCCACAGTCTGGTTCTTAAGTGCATCAAAAACTTCCTCAGGAGACTTCTTGAGATCAACCACAAGTCTCTTGAGAGTTTCTTCGATATCCGATTCAGTTGTTGCAGAGTTCTCATCGGCAAAATCACCTTTCTTCAACTTGATCCTTCGCCGGTAAGCAATCTGAACTTCCTCAGCCAAGTTAGCCAAGTTAAGCATGTGGGAGAAAGCCTTAGCTATAACAATGGAGTCCCCTGGATCCAAACTAGTCAAAACATTCCCCAGCTCCTCAAGTTTCTTGGGGGTACTCTTCCCTTCATACTCAGCAGAAAGTTCATAACATTCTTGAACCTAATCAAATCAACCACACAAAAAAATGGTACAATTTTATCACTGTAATTCACAACACAAATTTCAAGATCAAATCAATTTATTTAGCATCTTCCAAAGAACACTATGAACCGTATCTGAAAGTAATACATAAAACCAGGAAATAAGATTCTAAGTGATCCAAATGTGAAACTCTCACAAATCAATATACAAACAATTGATAATAAAGTAGTATAATGTTACCATATGCATTAGTTTTAAACGTCAAACTATGTATATGCAATTCTTGGAGAATGACATACCGTTTCCCTAAGATCCTCGCCGTGTAAGTCTTGAAGAATATCGAGGAACCGGTCCAAAAGCAAAGCATCATACTCCACCAGTTTATCATCTTCACTCACTTTAGCAGGAACCAAAGCACGTAGCTGTGCATCAATAGAAGCCAACTTCTCTAACTTGCTATTATTGTTATTAGTAGCCATTGCCACACCCGAATATAGAACTTAGCTTTTTTTTCTTTTTAATCCCTGTGGACCATTAAACAGGCTAATTTACCAAAATAACAAAAACCAAAATTGGGTTTAAAAATAGCAACAAAATCTGACCAAGACCCTGAAGAGTGGAATCATCAAAAATCAAAAGGTTTTTACACAACCCATAGTTTTAGGAGAAAATATAGCTCTTTGTAAAAAAAAAAAAACTTTAAAGTTTTTGGAGAAAACCCAGATTTGGATATAATCAAATAAAGATAAGGATAAAGAAGTGTACCTGAATCAGGGCAACTGTTAACCCAACTTTGGACCAGAAAAAGAGGGAGAGAGAGAGTGTGTGAAGCTAGTTAATGAGCAAGTGAACAAAGGAAGACGATTATTTATAGAGGGAAAATAACAAATATTGAAAAAAATTGGGTTTTTCTTAATTTTTATATTGTAGAAATTAGTGTGGACGACATTGGAGTAGGAAAGAAAAACAAATTAGAAAAGCAACAAGCAAATGCAAAACTTCTTCTTCTTTTTTTCTTTTTCTAATTTTAATTTCAGAATTTGAGTTTACTTTAGTTTCTTCTCCTTCAATTTTCTAAATTGTAATAAAGGAAATTTAATTGATTTAATGACGTAACTTTTTTGAGTAAGTCCATGTAGTTTTTGAAAATTAGAAATTTAGTCCTTATATTTTTATTTTTAAGAATCTAGTCTCACTACTTTTCGAATTTTAAAATTCAAGTCCAATTGTTATCATTCTTAAATTTTTTTGTTAAATTTGTTAGTGTAACATTTTGAAATAAAAAAAAAATACTCACTTAATAATGATGTGATTAAAAATGACATTGAAATGAACTTGAATTTAAAAGTACAAAAACTATAACATATTTTAACTTTTTTTTCTAAAAAAAATTTATTTTGATTTTTATTACCAAATTAAGCTCAAGATATAGGCACTTACTATCCTCCTTAATTTTATAAAAATAACAAAATTTGGAGGAGTGATTCGAAAACATAATCCCTCCGCAATCCATCCATCGCTAGAACTATCCATAATTCCTCCCCAATCCATCAATAGGTGGATAACACTCATACCAAATAAGCGTATCCGAGCTCATATCTTCTTACATTGACAATAACACTCATACCAAATAAGTTAAGATTCAATCCGCACTCAAACGTTTTTACCTGGTAATATTTTATATAATAAAATGTAGAAAACAGGTTAAGAATTGATTCTTCATTGTTCCACTAATAGACATTGATGCTTGCATCGTAAACGCATAGTTCATGAAAAATGTATTATAAATTGAAGCATAAAACTTTAAGAAAGGATAATCTAGTGGATATGCTGATGAATGGGATACCGATTAATTGATCAATGCTGTACTTTTTGATGGGTTATCTATGTATAAAAAAAGTTGGATCAAAAGCAAAAGCCAAAGCAACCAATTTTCTAATTTGTAAATCCTCGTAAGCACACACTATTAAAAGTTGAAGAATATATGTAAAAGGCAAAATTGCTTCTACTTTTTTAAAATTAAAAATTTAGCTTTTGTATTTGTATTTCTAATAATTTAGTCACTCTATTTTTCAGTTTTCAAATTTCAAGTCTAACCGTTAATATTATTAATTTTTTTTGTTAAATTTGTTGTTACGACATTTTGAGATAAAAAAAAACTTCTTTATAACCATGTAATTAATCCGAATTTAATAAAAAATTTAATAGTATTATTAGTTGGACTCAGGGGCGAAGCTAGAAAATTTTTTAGAGGTGGCCGAAATTAAATTATAATTTTTACGATAGTAAAAATGCAAATTCACCATTTGAATAGCCTATATTTTTATAATTTTTCATAATTTTTAAAGGATTAAATCAAAATTTTATCATTTTTAGGGGCGATTAAAGTGTAGTTTTATCTTTACTAATTTAAAATTTTAAAGGACCCTACCAGATCCCCTAGATACGCTCCTGGTTGGACTTAAATTTTGAAATTTGAAAATTAAAGAAACTAAATTCCTAATTTTTAGAAATTACTTTAACCTATATAAAAATATATAAATTTATTTTGTATTTTGAGGTACTAAATAATAGTAGAAATTTAATAAGACTTGAAAATATAAAGTTTAAAGTTTTACTATTATTTGTTTTTGCACTTTGATTGTTAATGAAATTTCGTTTCTCTCAAAAGTAAATTTAATATTATTTTCAATAATATAGACTTGAAATTTTATATATACACATATTTAAAAAAATTAATTTAATATTTATCGAAATATTGAATTTTCAATTTAATCCTTGTTAAATTATAATTATGCCTTCACATGAGTGTCGCCTTCGATTAATAAACCATGTTGGTCAATTGTCAGCAGTCACGAGCATCAACATGACAAATGATGGTGTTTGAATAAACTAAATAATTAATGTAGTTTCACTATCATCATCTCCTCTTTTATATGTATTAGGACAAATTGTATGGACTAATCAATATGCATAATTTAGTGAGATATCGTATTTGATCATTATTTTAATTTTTTATTTAAAATTATCATATATGTATTTTTATCTAAAATAATATAAAATATTATATTAATAAAATTAAAATTTTAAAAAATTAACAATAATTTAAAATCAGTATTTACTTTATCAAATAACGTAATTGTATTCATTACTTGTATTTACTAGTTTATCAAACAAATTATACAAATTCACCATTTATAAAAATTAGCATTAAAAATTTAATATTTTATTTTTCGACACTTAAATTTTCAATTTATCAAACAGGCCCTTAGTATCAATTCTCAATCCAGTTGAACAATTATTAAATACTATTCTTTTTATAAAATAATAAACGTTATTGTGAGGATATTTTTATCATTTCAAATAATGTAAAATTAGAAAAAAAAGCTTGATTAGATTTGAACTCAAAACACTATAATTTTTAATGCCTTCACAGCCAAAAAATTTATTAAATGGGGCCCGAAACAAAATTTTAATTTTTAATAGTCTAATCTTTATAATTTTTAAAGGATTAAATTAAAATTTCATAATTTTAAGGGGCCAAAGTATAATTTTACTTTTGCTAATTTAAAATTTTAAATTTTTTAAATGACCTAAACAACAATTTTCCATTTTATGGGGGGCGGGGCCCCTGCCAGCCACCTTGGATTCACCTCTGTGTAGGTTTCAAGTTAATTGGCATGAAGTTCATAATTCAATCTTTGTAAACCATTTCTCCTTCCCCATTGTATTGTATTATTCCTTTTATAAAGCAACAAATATTATTTCGAGAGTATTTATATCTTTTTATATGTTGATAAATCTAGAAAAATGTATACAAAATTATATGTTTTAAACCCAATAATTTATATTCTTTATTATCTTAATTTTACCATTTTAATCAAAATCAGATTTAATTTATATATTTTTAATAAATTCATTACATAGATATTTTTTTTCGAATTTTAGTTGAAAATAACTTTGATTTTTTTTTTAAAAAATACACTTAACTATGAGTTATTATGTACTTTATTTATTTACTGGATCTTTTGTAAGTTTGATTAAAATTTACACATATAATTATAATCACAAATTCTTATCTATTTATTTGGATAAATAAATTATTTTCCAAAAATTAGTTATATGATGAATCCAATCATGCATCCCTCATATGAAAAAAATCCATATTAGTTAATTGTCACATCACATTTATGCCAGGCTTGTTGGTTTTTTAAGTGATCATTGAATAAATAGATAAATAAAAAATATATATTAAACTACATATTATTATGTATATGTTAATATTTATGTAATGGTCAACCATAATGACAAATGTGTAGCATTATGTGCTCAAATAAGGGCATGAATGACACAACTCCTCATGCATGTGATGAAAAAAAGACAAAGACATTGACATGAATCTAATGTAATACCATGTGGTTTGGTTGGTAATTTGGTATTAGTACAGACAATTTCCTAAAATATTAGGTTTTTTTCATGTTACCTTTTTCTGGTGTTAGCTCAACAATGTCCCCTTAAATATATTATTGTGTCATTTAATAATAATAAAAACGGAAAGCTTCGAGTACTCTTGAGTAGTTGGTAATCAAATCCTCATTGTTATTTAATTTTCATCATTACTTTTTTTTTATAGTTTTGTGGGTTATAATTGAGATATTTTCATACTGTGCCAACACTCCATTGTCACATTAAAATTAGATTTTAATAATAAATTATATTTAATTTATAGATGGGTTTTTAGAATTTTTCCTAGTTATTTAAATTTAGCTTTAAAGTTTAAATTGGTATTTAAGGTACCCGAACCTAGTTTCATAGTTCAATTTAATTCAAATAAGTCATTTATCGTAAGTACTAATTTGATCCAAAAACTCAAGTTTAGGTACCAATTTGAACCAAGATGTCAAGCTTAGGTATTTAATTGGATCAAAATAAACCAAGTTCAGATGCCTAATTGTACAAAAAAAAATTAGCTCCCAATTTGAATCTTAAAACCAAATATAGGTGTCAAAATATATATTAACCCTTTTTCGTTTTATAGTATTTAACCTATTGTGATTCCCGATACTAGGTAGCATAGATATCATTATGGGAGAAGTGGATAGTTGAAATGATAATTTATATGACAGAAGTAGAAGATATCAATTCCTTTTACACATTGAAATCTTTAAAAGAGGTCTATGGGATCATATGGATGTTGATCCCTATTTTGACTCTTGTATTGGGAATCACAATAGGCGTGCTAGTAATTATATGGTTAGAAAGAGAAATATCTACAGGAATACAACAACGTATTAGGCCTAAATACGTTGGTCCTTTGGGCATTTTTCAAGCGCTAGCAGATGGAACAAAACAACTTTTCAAAAAAATATTCTTCCATCTAGACGTTTATTTAGTATCCTGACATAAGAAGCCCAACGGGAACAATACTTGAAATGACAATCCATAAAGAAAATACTGATATTGAGATTGGCTAAAATAATGCGAGAGCTAAAAGGAATTACTGGCTAAAATAATGCGAGAGCTAAAAGGAATTACTAAAAAACTTAGTAATTTGATATGACTACTATAGTCGGTCCAATACCAAATAAACGAGTATTGCCTCTAGAAGGAAGAATATTTTTTTTTTGAAAAGCAATTTTGTTTCATTTGCTAGCGCTTGAAGAATGCCCAAAGGACTGGCGTATTTAAGCCTTATATGTTGTTGTATTCCTACAGATATTTCTCTTTCTAACCGTACAATTACTAGTACGCGAGGGGACTCCGTTAAGCTTTTGGGCCCAGTTCTCGTATACACAAACTATTTTTTGATACAATACTTAGAATTACTCATAATCTCTCCCCAACCCATAAATAGGAGGATAATGCACTTCAGTGCACTCGAACCCACGTTTTCTTACATTGACAACAATGTTTATACCAATCGAATTAAGACTATCGATTTTGTATACACAAACTTAAATCTATTGAATTAAGTAAAACTCTAAAGATAAATTAATTCTTTTTCATATAGAGAACTTATTTTTTATCCTCAACTATAATCTCTTTTGTAAATAATTTTTTTTTTGTAAAAAATTACTGCTTTGCTTCTCCTAAGTATTAATTAATGATAAAAGAGGAGCCTAATTTTCAAAGTGCAATGAAGTCAAATATTGACTATGAAGGATACGAACAAAGGTAATAACGGGAGGTAAAGTTGCATGACGATAGGGTCGGTTGCTTATTAATTCAACCATTGACAACTTATCAAATTTATATTTATTTCTGAAAAAGATGTGATAAGTGAAGATTGTGTGTGGAAGTCAAAAACAGCATCTTACCGGATATTCTTTTGAGATTCTAGTCTCCATAAACCTTTTGTGACTTGACCAATTGACAAAAGGAAATGTCGGTCCACTATGGAAATAAATTTGTGGACATAATAATTTCCCTTCCAAATATGTACAAATTTATTTAATAATATAAAATTATAATCAACATGGTATGATTAGGAGTTTATTCAAATCATAATATTGTTTTAATTTTTTGTTAAATTATTCAGGATCTGGTCCATAAAAAATTTAATTAGCCAAAATTTTTTTATGTGTTTCTTTATTATTGTGTGGCTAAAAAAATACAGATTTAACAGATTTTTTCAACCACATGATAGTTTAAAAATACATAATTTTTTTTTTGCAAATTGAGCATTCTAGGCTATTACATAATAATTAATCTAGGAACAGATAAACCAGTAAGGTAATCTGGGGGTTAAGACCAAAGGTGAAAGTCAATATCCATTCCTTTTGTAGCCTTTGCTAAACAATCAGCCAACCAATTGCATTCCAATCACGCCTCAACAAATCTCGAATCGCATTTATGATGTGCGATTTGGACTGATTAATTATCAGATTCCCCTTAATATGGTGCAGCGCTTCCAAACAATCTGATTCTAACAACACATCTCGACAATCAATCTTCCAAGCCTATTCAAGACCATTACAAATCCCAGATACCGCAAACCATTTGCATTTCGGATCAGACCACAATGCATAATTTATTTTGGGGAGATAGTTGATTTTTTAGGGGCAAAATCAAGTAATAATTTTATGACTGATTTTTTTTTTTAATAATTAACCATACTAACAATAATAACACATAAAGATCCCCAAAACACTAGATCCAATACCCTATTATAGAATAGGTTAAAGTTTTGGATCTAGATACATAGTTGACTTGCATAAAAGTTAAATTATGATTATAATGTGAAGACCATTATTTTATTTTTAATTCGTTGGAAGGTTCAACAACAACCACTTCTGGGGTGGCTTAACTAGCCTATGCCAAATTGAGCATTAATAAACGTAGTAAATTAATCTTAATCTAAAAAAATAAAAATAAAAATAAAAATGCATTTATTTAAATTAATATTGTCTGGTTTAAATAAATGTAAGTTAGTAAGATTAAACCCTATTTCAATTAAATAATAATTTTCAAAAATTTGACCTCAAATAGCACATTTATTAATTAAAAGAAAAAACGTTTTTAGAAACTTCTTTAGGTTTATTGATTATTTGGGAAAGCTTTATGGAGTGAAATATTCCATCTATTATTAAATCTTACCCTTTTTTTTGTTTATCTTAAATTGTCAATAAGGAAAGTATTATTATTGTGATTGCCTGATTTTTCCTTAACAATGGGAGGCTAAGTATAAATATGAAATTAGTCAATGAATGAGTTATTATTGCCTAAATTTTAGTTAAATACATTGAATCTAGCATGCTTCTTATGGCCCATTGGGGGACCATTTTGAAAATCACAATGCATGGTGGTGGTTGATTGCCCTTGTTCTAATTTCTATTATTTTTTTTAAAAATATTCATCTAAAATTTGTCAATTTAGAGCTACCTTTATTTCTCTCTTTCTTTTGTCCCACTATAATCTTTTAAAATTTTTGGTTGGAAGTTCAACTTAAATACTATTAGTGTCTATTTGATTGCCAGTAAAATATTTTTCGTAAAATGATTTCTGGAAAATATTTTACTTTTTTGTAAAATGATTTACTGGAAAATATTTTCTGCTGCTTGACAGATTTTTTGAAAATATTTTTCGGAAAAGTTGTTTTTACATATATTAATATATATTAATAAATTTTTATATTTTAAATTATTTTTACATATATTGCAATGATTTATTTATAATAATACTCAATTATTAAGCTACAATATTAATCATTATAAATTGAAAAAAACTAATATCAAATAAATTATTTGTAATTGTGTTAAAAAAACAAGTATTGAATAATTAAAAAACAAGTTACTGGAAAATCGATAAACAGAAGCAGTTTTCTACCGGAAATGAAGGAAGGAATGAAGGAGGCGATAGAGAGGAAAGCACGGAAAATGTCTTACGGAAATTGAAAGGGTAAGACATTTTCCCTAAAATGTAACCAATTTTCCATTGTTTTGGAGTTCATTTTCCAAATGGAAAATGTTTTCCGCCAATCAAACGCTGGAAAAGTTGGAAATGATTTTCCGAAAAATCAATTCCGTCAATCAAACAGACCCTTAGTGTGTGAATTTGTGTTGATGGCTAACGTGTTCATTATCTTAGGTGCGGCTTGGGTTCAAATTGTGTTAATTGCGTTGTTGTTAAGGTTTTATTCTATTCTTGTAATTCACCAAAAAGAAAATCTTTTAGTGCGTTTTTCTTTTATTATTGTACACTTACTAATATTATATGAGTAAAATTATTGACGAAATAAAATTATAAAAAATTGATATATAAACCCAATGTGTTTTTATTTAAAATGGTAAATCTAAGATGACCAAGAGTACATTTTATCATTCTCATAATGTGTAGGTTCTTTTTTGAGTTTTTAACCCAAATAATATAAAAAATAATTGATTACGAAAAAGGTATGGAAAACAGATTAATTACAAAAATATGCATTTGCTACAGTGTTCTGACGGTGCTGCCTAACAAATTGACAGCACTGAAATGTGATGACCTAAAATATTCAAGAATATGCAATTTTTCTGTTTTTGTTGGTAGATGAAAAAAAGGGTTTAAGGGTGCCGCTTGAGAGTGTGACGGCACCAAACTATAAATGAATAAATTGCTTCATAAACCCCCGCCTACCATTTTTCTACCAGATTTTGTTTAAACTAAAATATTTTATTATGAAATTTCAGAAAAAGTCTTTGAAAATTTAGAACCTCACTTGGTACAGCATTCATAGGAAAAATTTCATTGATATGGGATAAAAGGGGCCTGCTAATAATATCTTTTATTCAAGTGAAAATTTGAACTCTTTGTAATGACGGTGAAGCTTCAGTATCTTTTCTTGCCGAATAATCTTGCAGGTAAGACCAAAAGAAGTGGCCATTTCATACGGTCAATCTAGTGAAACAGAAGCATCAATTCATTCGGGTGAAACATCACAGTAGGAAAAGAACAAAAATTGGAAAAGTTGTTCTTCTGCCCATTTAGGAGGTAGCAGTTAAGAGTCTGAGAAGTTGCAAGTTCCATATTTTTTCTGAAACCTCAAAGCATATTTTGAGCATGCTTATGATGGAAAAAAAAAAACAAGAACACCTTATGTGTGCTTGTATAAGTATGGTGCTGTTACTCCTTTCTGAAAACTAGAGCAATTTAAATAAAATAAAATAAAATAATAAACAAGAGGTTTATGAAACAATTTATTTGGTGTAGAGTGTCTCTACACTGTCAGGCAGTACCCTTAAACCCTTTCTTTCAGCTGCCAACAGAAAAAAAAAATTTACATATCATGTCTCTGAATATTTTAGGTCATCACATTTCAGTCTAGTGCTGCCAATTTGTCAGGTGACACCGTTAGAACACTTTAGCAAAAGCCTATTTTCGTAATTGATCGATTTTCTATGCTTTTTCATAATTAATTATTTTTTTATATTATTTGGATAAAAAACTTTTTTTTTCTAAATTTATTAAAATATAAAAACCTTTAAAAAAATTATAGTTGAGTGTGCCAAGGACTTCAATAAATTTTTTTTTATATATTGAACTTTCACAATATTAATTAATTTATATTTTTAGTAGTAGTAGCCCTTCAATTAGGCCTCATAAATATATTTTTCAATTATGCATATTTATGATAAGTTACCTGAATAAGCTATCTCATTCTCAATTATTATGTGGGCGGTTGATTAGATAATCAAAAATTAACTTATCACATCCTAAGTATATATATATATATACACAGTAAGAGAGGTTGTCATCCACATAATTAAAAATTCAACTACAACAAAATTGTCCAATTAAAAATGAAAACTCTCATGCTCATATCATATGACATGCTTAATTTGGCGGTCCACATCAGTTCTATATAATTATTCATATTTTCAATTATATTCGAATAGTACAATGTTCCATTTTAGTCAGATTCATGACAATATGTGTGTGAGGTTATTTATGAATAAAAAATAATGGAAGGAGATGAATAATATTCGGACATGATAAATTAAAGTGAATTTGATTGAGACTACTGGGGGAATAGAAATGTCAAATTTGGGACTGAAAAATGAACAAAAATGAAGGTGAATCAAATGCTTAAAGAGGACAAATTCTATTCGTATCTTTTCCTTTCTTTTTTCTTATATTTAAATAAGTATATATGACTATATTTTTTTTCAAGGAATATAAGAATATATATATTCATTTAAATAATTATTTTTATGGTTGAGAAAAAATCGAAAAAAATGAATTATACAATACTCGGTTTAATTATTAATTTTTGAAGTAAGAAGGTAACGTTTTACAAATGGAAATTAAAAAAACAACCAAATAAAATACAAACCCTAGAATTTAAAAAGAAAAACATAGATTTCAACCGCACTTGAGCTTTCCTCGTCTAAAAACTAGAATACCAATAAATTGTAAAGCTCCCAATTCACCTCTGTCCACATCCGTTGCTAGTTGTAGATGGTGGCATAAGCATCTGGTAGTAAACAAGTCGATGGTAAGCACCTTGACCATTGAGATCCATTCCAATCCTCCGCCTCCCGCCACCATCACCCTTAGGCCTGACCCATGCACCACATCACCTCCATGGACACTTTTCGTCGTTTGTATTTTACAAGAAGATAATGACTGGGGTCCCTTTCATTGACTAGCATCCTATCAAAGGGAAGATCCATGCGCATCCAACCGCTGTTTGAGCTGCCCCTCGTACAAACCGATATTTTCACATTGATACGTATAGAGCTCTCTTGATACTACATATCTCCTGTGACAAATGAATGATGAGAGTCCCTGACTCCGACAAGATCCACCACCATCTGTTTACTCCCAATCTTCCCTTGTTCTACTCCAAGACGATAGCATCCAGTTCGTGTCCACTCCTCAATCCAGTGGCAACGTTCTCAACGATTTGAAGTCCACCTGACCCACCACGATACTTAATGGTAAGGCTTCTCCTGTAACCCATCTCCCTGTCGTCCGGCATTGCCTCTCACTTGCTTACCCCTCGCCCGATTTCCTTCTCCTCATTGCTGGAATTGATATGCCACTCGTCAATTTCCCCACCCTCTATGGATAATGTTGCCAAAATTGCCACCATAACCACTCAAAAAATGGTTGAATCGCGACTTTACCCTCTTTCTCCCAAACGCTTGAAAAACTGGAAAAACTGAATAGAAACCCAAACTACCATGCTATAGAAGCAGACATAACCATGCCATAAAAGCAGAAAAAATTGATGTAAGAAAACTTTAATGGAGAAACGTCTCTTCCATAGACAAAAAGTTCACAAACACCTAAAAACAAAAATGAAAGGAACATATCCTTCATTTGAAAACGCGTAAAGAAACTATAAACAAAAGGCGATTAACAACACCGGGAAAAACGCTTACGCTCGCCTCTGCGGCGATCAACTCCCGATTTAATTATTATTTAAATGTATTTGATTTGATTTTCCATTCACTAGTAAAAAGAATTTAAAATACTACAAACAATTTATCCTTTAAAAAAAATTAAAAGTCAATGAACCGAATTGATGGTTGGATTACTTTTTTTTTATATTTAGATAAGTTTTGATTCATTTTTCTTTAAATCATAATACTGTATAATAACTATATAATTTTTATTTTTCAAAATCTAATTGAATCCCACCGATATTAATGAGTAGTGGGTAATGAATAGTGGATTCCATAAGAGTTTAATATGGCAAAAATGAAATATGAATCTTTTTGCATCCTTGCAAATTCTTAATGTAAGATTAGGATTTTACAACGTTGATTTACTCCTGCTAATAATAAATAAGTGCTTAATGGCATAGCCAAATGGTGTTATTTTAATTAATTAGTTAATTGAGTTTTAGTTCGGTTGATATTAGTATTATTGTCAGTGCAGGAGAACATGGATTCAAACATGTTAAAGCGCGTTTATCCTCCTATTTTCAAATGCCTTCAATATTCAAAGAATTTAATCAAAAATGGGAAGGTGGCAAAAAACTTAAAAAATACAAAGAAATCAGTCAAGTTTTTTGCATAAAGAAGATCAAACTTTAAAATTGTTGTTTGGGGAACCAAGATTTTTGAAGTTTGGAGGCATGCAAAGAAAGAAAAAATGAATGAAATTACAAATCAGTATATATGATTTGTTGATTTGATTGTCAAGAAGAAGAACCAAAACTCAAGAGTCAGTCAATTGGCATAGACTTCGTAGGTGTTCTTTTATCTTCCTAATATCACGCTTACAATCAATTATACTGAAATGTCAAAATTTATTTGACTTTATATACACTCTAAGAGTAAAAGGTTTTCTTTTTTCTTCCCAATATCACGGTTACAATAATTTCGACAGAAATGTTGAACTTCCAAAAATAGAGCATGTGGAGTACCGTTTGTTTTTAAAAGCGTTTTTGTCAAAACTAGAAGAAATTACTTTTGCTTTTGGGTTCAAAAGCACTTATTATTTTAAAAGTTATTTGTTTAGTATTGTTTTTAGTTCCAAAAGCGCTTTTGATCCCTAAAATATTTTTGAGAAACAATACTAAATTAGGCTTAACTCAACCTCCTTGTCCTTACTCGTATCCTTTCCATTTGAATTTAATTTTCTTATTTTTTCATTCCTTTTGAATTTATTTTCCTTTCCATTCTTATTTTTGGATTTTCCCATTTCTCTTTTACTAACAATAAAAAAATTATATTTAAAAATAATAATAATGATAATTAAAACTAATTTAATGGGCAAGAATTATACCCACAATGAAGTTTGGACTAGGTCAAAAGGCAAAGAATGACCCAAGAAAAGAACTCCTTTCCCTACTCACCTGCAATTAGGCTCAAATAGTCCGAAGAAGTTAGGAGCCAACAGTTTGGCTTTACTCGTATGATGGTGCCTTGCCACTATTTTTCATTGTTCAGAAAAGAGACCATTGCAAAAGGTTTAAGATCGAAAAAAAGGTTGATTATTTAAGGCAACTTGAACACAAAAATAAGAAATAGGACAATTATCTAAGGCGTATATCAAGCCACTATCTTTAAGGTTATATTCGCCCTCACTTATCTTCGATGTGCAAATGAGTTCCAAGCAAATTAATCTCGAGGATACAATGAAGCCAATGACTATTTGTGTTTTGCACTAACGAGAATAGTCCACTACGCACTGAGCAATGTATAACAAGAAACTCAATTTCTGCAAAGGATTTCTACAGTAATACTTTATAGAATAATATAATAATATTAGAAAAGGAAGAAATGAAAGAAAGAATAGTAGAATTTGTTGGTGTGATTTCCAAATGAAATCTCATTCCTATTTATAAGAATTTTCATATCTCTTCATAGAGACATCTTTCCATAGGTGTTTTTCTAAATAATAACGTCTTTCAAATAAACACATAATTATTCATTTAATATTATAACTATTCAAATAATATTATTTAAATAGTTATAATTCTTTTTCAAAAATCAAATAATATAACTTTTGATTAATTACACCCATTCATTTATAGTTATTGGAACACTATAAATATTTGAAAATATTTCAACAATCTTCCTTTATTTTCAAAATATTTTAGATTTTGATATTCTTGGAAATCAATTAGCATAAATGAAGGTATCTTACGATTGAACCTTCACTTAGTAAAAACATGTTAAAGTTAATCGAAATTGCATAATAGACTAAACTTTGAACCAACTATTCCATTTGATTAACTGAACACATCTCACACAATGATTTCAACATCAGTCAATGCATAGTATCTAGGGACACTATTATGACCATGTGTCTATCTCCTCTTTTCATGAGTGCTGTCAGAGCCAAGCCCTTGAGCTCCTAGAAGCGGCCACACTTCCACTCACATAAGTAGATCCCATCAAGAGTGTTCCCGTAATTATAACACTCTAACATGTTTATGTTATGGGTCCATTAAGAGTACATTGCTCATCCTTCCCTTATCATTACGGGTACCTAGCATTTTAATCTTAGGATGGATTTATTTATAGTGCTAACAGTCACATACTAATAATGTACTTTGTCTCATTGAACTCAAGACTTGACGTTATACTAAGCATTGAGTCGAGTTTCCATCATGGGTGACTTTAGTTAATGGGCTTGAGTCCCATCCCTTTTGAGGTCCTTTTTATTGCACATCTAGCAAGACTGTTTGTCAAAGGATCCTCCAAATTTTCAATTAACTCACATAATTAATAATGATCACTCCATCAGATATTAATTGTCGGACATAGCTATGTCTTAATCCAATGTGTCTAGACTTTCCATTATATTCTTGGCTAGATACCTTTGCTAGAGTAGCCTCACTATCACAACGGATAGAAATAGGTGAAATTGGCTTAGGCCATAAAGGTACATCATAAAGCAAATTTCTTAACCATTCTGCTTCTTTAGATGCAGCGGCTAATGCAATAAATTATGCTGCCATGATGGAATCAATAATACATGTTTGTTTCTTGGAACCCCAAGAAATGGCTCCTCTACCAAGAATGAAGATCCATCCACTAGTATATGCATGATCTTCCAAACTTGTAATCCAACTAGCATCCGAATACCCTTCTAAAACTGGAGGATATCCATTATAACACAATCCATAGTTAATAGGTTTTTTTAAGTACCTAAGTACTCTATTCAAAGTTTGCCAATGCAAACTACTTGGATTACTTGTGTACCTACTCAATTTCCCAATAGCATATGCAATATTTGGTCTTGTACAAGTCATTATGTACATAAGACAACCGATTAGACTTGCATATTTCAATTGATCAATTTTCCTACCAACGTTAGATACTAATTTTATTTGAGGATCCATGGGTGTAGATGCTGGTATACAGTTGAAAAGATCAAACTTTTTAAACACCTTTTCAATGTAATGTCATTGCGATAAAGCTATAGTGCTTTCATTTTCGGTTATTTTAATCCCAAAAATAACATTTGCTACACCCATATCCTTCATAGCAAAGTTGTTAGACAAGAATTTCTTCATGTTTTCTATTTGTTCCAAATCTGTGCCAAAAATGAACATATCATCTACATATAAGCAAATTATGACACCTTTTCCATTTTCAAATTTACTATATATGCATTTATTAGATTCATTTATTTTATAGCCATTAGCTAAAACAACCTTGTCAAACTTTTGGTGTCATTGTTATGGTGCTTGTTTAAGTTCATATAAAGATTTAAGAAGCTTACATACCTTATGCTCTTGTCATGGAACAACAAATCTTTCTAGTTGTTCCATGTACACTTCCTCTTCCAATTCACCATTTAAAAATGTAGTTTTAATATCCATTTGGCGAACAACCAAATTATATATAGAGGTAAGTGAAATTAAGAGTCTAATTGTAGCAATTCCTGCTACTGGTGTAACACCCCTTACCCGTTTCGACACCAGAATAGGGTACGAGGCATTACTAGAACATATACATTTGTAAACGTATTTAACCAAGTCTTAATATATCCTCAAAATATTAACATGCTTTTATAATTCTTCATAATATATCCTCAAAATATTATATTCATAATAAATAGGACCTACGAGACCCGATACATATTCATGTAATTCACAAGTCTTAATAATTCAATATTTCATTTCCATTTCAATATTCAATTCGCAAATTTCTCATGTTCACAATTCAAACCATTAAGCTCGATACTAATACATATTTACCATTTAACTCAACGTTTGTAGATTATACCATTCATTAACACATTTATGAAATTCTCAATTTTGCAATGAAAATATCACTTTAGCTTAAATAACAACATCAACTCAACTCATCATCTTGGTATAAATTCACTACCACTTATCCATTTATTATAATTCTTTTGGGCCTATTTGTCACTTACCATCCTTAATCAAATTAGGAAACGGTTATGGAAAATTGAGTACTTCACTTCCATTTTGCCATAGTATAACTATGGTCTTGCATATGATCACTTAGCACTTTTCGAAGCCATAGCCTTGCCATGGTCTTACACGGATCACATTTATCACTTGTCACTTGTCCCTAATAAGAAAAGTGTAGCTAAAGCTACCACTTATCACTTGTCACTTGTCGCTGATCAGATAAGTGTAGCTAAAGCTATCACTTATCACTTGTCACTGATCAGATAAGTGTAGCTAAAGCTACCACTCATCACTTGTCACTGATCAGGAGTACTCAAATTCGACGTTCCGCTCAATTTGATCATTTGTTCGGTTTTTGCATTGTTATTTTATTCTCAAATCATCAACAAATATATCTCATCATACATTATATAATTCATGAAATTAACATTTAATCATTAAATTTCAGTCATATGAACTTACTATTTCATTACCTTTCCACAATTGTTTCCTATGCACATCACACAAGATATAAACATATCATTCAACCATAGTCACAAGCTAGTGTATTTAAACATAACTCTTTTTTAAACTAACCACATGATAAACCATTTCACTAGAGATTACATAATTTAAACCTTACCACCCTTTTCATGATCACAAGCATATTTTCAATTAGGCACTTACCATTTCAATGCATAACTTATAAATTTAACGTGACATAATCCAGCCACTACTTGGCCAAAGCCTAAGCATGTACACCAAATATGTTAGCCAAATACACATATAGCATAAGCATTATAAGCATGGATGAGCACAACATTTATTCATGTATCACGCTTACCAACATGTGTTAATTCATAAACCATTCATGACATTATTTCATGCCAAATCATATACCGAATATACCATACACACATACTATGAAACTTTATTTTCACAAATGAGCTTAAACCATGACCAATAATGCACAAATATAAGCATCATTTCTATTTCATCGTTTAACAATTATAATCAAGCATATGACCAATTATAAACAAATCATTCATATATTTCCCAATTTTCCTCCTCCTCCTTTCCATTCCACATCCTTAATGTGTATAACACACTTAAATAACACTATCCATACTATCACTATTTTCCTGTATGTAAAATCAAGTTGTTTGTCTAAGTCAAAGTCACTAATTTATTTATATCTCGAGCTACAGAGCTCCAAATTAAGATCCGTTAAATTTTCCTGAAACTAGACTCACATATCTTCTTACCATAAATTTTTTAGAATTTTTGGTCCAGCCAATAAGTACAGTTTAATCTTTAAAGTTCCCCCTATTTCACTATTCGATAGTTCCGACCTCTCTTCACTAAAAATTAATTATCTTATTGTACAGAATTTGAATGATGTCCTCGTTTATTTCTATTGAAAATAAACTCATTAAGGATTTTAAACATATAAATTATAACCCATAATTACTTTTTTACAATTTTTAATGATTTTTCCAAGTCAGAATAGGGGATTCCGAAATCATTCTGACACTGTCTCACCCAAGTTCAAATATCTCATAATATAAAATTATTTTGCGTACACCGTTTCTTTTATGTGAAAATAGACTCATTCAGCTTTAATTTCAGCTTTAATTTCATATATCATTCAGCCTCTAATTCAATTTCCACCATTTTTGGTAATTTTTCAAAGTCACACAACTGTTGTTGTTTAAACCGTTTTGTTACTGAATGTACTTTTTCATAATTTTTCACATTTCTTTTTATCGATCAAGGTCAATTTCTCGTCTTTCTTGATTTATAACAACACATTTAACTTATTTAACACTCACATTATTCAATTTAGTTCAAAAATCATTCTTTAGAAAAATTACATTTCGCCCCTAAACTTTTCATTAATTCTTATTTCGTCCCTAGGCTCGAAAAATGAAATTCATGCAATTCAATCCCCTTTTCAAGCCTAAACTAAATTCATACGTATCTATAACAGTCCATAGATTTCACAAAAGTCAAAATTTTTCCTTTGAATTTCTCAAGTTCACCATTTAGTCCCTAAATCTCAATTTCACCCAAAATCACTTTGTAAAAGTTGTTTATTTACTAACAACCTTTCATTTTCTACCATAAATTTTCAATTTTCAGCATGTTCATCCATGACATAGTTTTCATACCTTGATAAATTTTCAAATAAATCCTCAAAATAAAGAGAACATGTTATCTCGATCTCAAAAATATAAAAATTATTAAAAACGAGATATGATTACTTACCGATTTATGCCAAGAAAGTCTATTTTCTCTCTCCTAAGGTTTCCATGTAAATTTTAGGGAAGAAGGTGATAGAAAAAGACGATATGTTCATGTAATTAATTATCATCTTTTAATTTCCCCAAATTCCAATTTAGTCCTTTTCTTTTTCTCAAATTCCATGGATGATTCATCCATAAAAACCTACCATCTTTTGATTGATAGTCTATTTACCACATAAGGACCTCTTGTTTTGAATTTCATAGCTATTTAACCCTTCTAGCTTCTAGAATTCAATTTCTACATTTTATACAAATAGGTCATTTCCTTAATTAATCACTAAATCAATAAAATTTTCATATCAGTATTTTCATGCAACCTTCCTATCATAATGCAATCCATGTCATAATTTTAAAATAAATTTTTTCCTTGTCGGATTTGTGGTCCCGAAACCACTGTTCCGACTAAAACCAAAATCAGACTGTTACAACTGGAGCATAAGTCTCAAAGTAATCAATTCTTTGTTTTTGTGTAAAACCTTTGGCTACCAACTTTGCTTTAAATTTATCAATGGTTCCATCGACATCTATTTTCTTTTTGAAGATCCATTTACAACCTATTGGTTTGGAACCCAGTGGAAGATCAACTAAGATCCAAATTTGATTTCTCATTATTGGATCCATGTCATCATTTATTACGTCTTTCTAAAAAGGAGAGTCTTAAGATTTCATTGCCTCTTCAAATGTAATAGGATTAGATTCCATATTATAACAATAAGGTATCTTATTGCAAATACTTTCACCTTTTCCTTCTATAAGAAACATAATGAAATTTGGTCCAAAATCTTTGACCTTTTTAATCTTCTTACTTCTTAATTCTTAACAAGATTCATCATTATTATCAATTTGTTCCAATGGAATCTCATTCTTATTTGAATAATGAATTAATTGTTGTGACTATAATTGTCTTGATATAGAATTAAATATATTTTCATCAAAAATAACATCTCTTGATTCAATAACAGTATTAATTGAAATTGAATCATTTGGTTCAATTACCATGAACCTATATGCCTTGATATTATGTGCATATCCTATAAATATGCATTCAATTCCTCTTTCACCTAACTTTTTACGTTTAGGTGTTGGAACTTTAACAATAGCTTTACAACCTCAAACCTTCAAATAATTAAGGTTTGGTTTCCTTTTCTTCCATTGTTCATAGGGAGTTTTTTTAGTTTCCTTATTAGGAACTCTATTCAATATATGACAAGCTGTTAGAACAGCTTCTCCCCAAAAACCTTATCCAAGACCTGAATATGATAACATTGAATTTACCATTTCAATCAAGACTTTATTTTTCCTTTCAACTACACCATTTTGTTATGGTGTGTAAGGGGCTGAAACTTGATAGACAATTTCAATAGATTCAAAATAACTTGAATTATAGTATTTTCCACCTCTATCCGATTTTAAGCACTTGATAAATGATTCACACTGAAGTTCAACTTCAGATTTATAAACTTTAAATTTATCAAGCGTTTCATCTTTTGAATGCAATAAATATACATAAAATTATTTAGAACAATATCAATAAAAGTAACAAAATATTTCTTCCACCTAATGTAGGAGTATTATGCATGTCACATAAATCACTATATATCAAATCAAGCAATTTTTTTTCCTTTTAACCTTAGGGAAAATGTTTTTGTAATTTTAGTCAACATATATGTATTGCATTTTTCAATATTATTATTAAAAACAAGAATTAAATCTAACTTATACATGTTATTCAATTTTCTATAATTCAAATGACCTAATCTATAATGCCATAAACAAAAAGATTCAACCATATAAGCAGAAATAGTATTTTTATTTTTATTAATAATATTAAGTTTGAACATACTCTCATACATATACCATTTCCCTACAAAAATTCCTTCCTTAGACAAAATAAACTTATCTGCCTCAAAAACAAGTTTGAAACCAAACTTATTCAACAGACTTCCAGACACTAAATTCTTCCTAACTTCTGGTACATAAATACATCATTTAACTCGAATAGAAAAAGAAGAAATAGGATAAGGCTCTAAGGTGTGTATCAAGCCACTAACAATTTTAAGGTTATAATTCATGATGACTACCACAACACATGAAAGTGGAACACTAAGGGAGTTGGCTTCCAACTTTGTCAAACTTGATCGGTTTGATGGTGACAATTTTTGATGATGGCAGAAAAAGATGCACTTCTTATTATCAACTTTGAAGATTGCTTATGTTTTGCATACTTCAAGACCTGAAGAGAATGAAAACGAATCTGTTGCTACAACTCAAGAAAGGCAATAATGGGACAATGTTGATTACATGTGCATGGGCCACGTATTGAATGGTTTATCTGATGGTTTGTTCAACACCTACCAAAATGAAGTCACCGTTAAAGAATTATGGGACAAATTGGAGACAAGATACATGACCGAAAATGTTACAAGTATGAAATTTCTTGCCAGTCGTTCCAATAATTATCAAATGGTTGATGGTCGTTCTGTTATGGACTAATTCCGTGGTATTGAAAAGATGCTGAATCAATTCAAGCAATATGATATGTAAATGGATGAAATGCTTGTTGTATCCTCCATAATAGACAAACTTCCTCCATCTTGGAAAGACATTAAAAGAATTCTAAAACATAAGAAAGAGGAAATATCTCTTGAGGCTTTGGCAAATCATCTTTGTATTGAAGAAGAATATCAAAAGCAAGATCAAAATCTAAATTCTGAAAATGCCAAAGTGCATGTTACGGAGGAAGTATAGACTACTAAACCATTCAAGAGAAAGTTCAAACACACTGATAGAGCACCTAAGTTTAAAAAGAAACAAAAAGGCTCATGCTATCATTGTGGTAAGCCGGGACATTTCAAGAATGAATGTCGATTTTTAAAGAAGAAATCATCTTCTAAGGCTGATAATAACAAAAATTTTGTTGCAAAGATATCTGAAATTAATATGACACAAGATGATAATACATGGTGGATTGATATCGGAGCAACCAAACATGTGTGCAAAGACAAAAGCATGTTCACAAAGTTCACACAATGTGAAAATGACAATGTCTTGTACATGGGAAATTCTTCCACCGTAGCAATCAAAGGCAAAGGGTCTGTTGAACTAGAATTCACTTCTAGAAACGTTTTAACCTTAAAATTATTAGTACAAATCTCCTGTGAGGAAAATCTCGAACACACGAATGGAACTTGAGTAGAAAAAAAAAGAAATAGGACAAGGCTCTAAGGTGTGTATCAAGCCACTATCTTTAAGGTTATATTCGCCCCACCTATCTTCGGTGTGCAAATGAGTTCCAAGAAAATTAACCTTGAGGATACAATGAAGCCAATGACTATTTGCGTTTTGCACTGACGAGAATAGTCCACTACGCACTGAGCAATGTATAACAAGAAACTCAATTTCTACAAAGGATTTCTGTATTAATACTTTATAGAATAATTTAATAATATTAGAAAATGAAGGAATAAAATAAAGAATATTAGAATTTGTTTGTGTGATTTCAAATGAAATCTCATTCCTATTTATAGAAAATTTCATGTCTCTTCATAGAGACATCTTTCAATAGATAATATTATAACTATTCAAATAATATTATTTAAATAGTTATAATTCTTTTTCAAAAAATCAAATAATATAACTTTTGATTAATTACACCCATTTATTTATAGTTATTGGAACAATATAAATATTTGAAAATGTTCCAACACATTAAACTCAATTTAATGATAAAAACTCACGTAAAATCTATTCAAAACATATAATTTGTATAAGCATATATCATTCAAATAGTCACTTGATAAACAAGATAAAAAAAAAGCCCAATAATTAATGGAAAACCAAGTTAAAATAATTTGCCTATATCTTGCCCTCTTTGTGAAAATAATCCAACATCATGTTCTATCTCGCATTCTATCCTTTCTAGAACTGAGAGAAGTCATCAAAACCTCTGTTTTGTCGAAAGGATGGGAAAAGGTCTGGATTTGGATTGATCGTTTCTACTTAGATAACCGATCATGTTTGCGGGAGTTCCACAAAGATTTGTCTCTGGAAGAAGAAAACAGACGAAGAACTAGCTAAATTAACTTCGTTAATGGGATTTTTTTAACTGCCAATAATAATGGTATATTGTCCATTACAAGCTTTTGTCTTCGGCATGTGGAAACAGGGGAATGTGGAAATAATGATATTGTTCCTCTCATTCTTCAAAAGTCACCTCATTTGAAACATCTCAGCTTTAACACTGTAAGTAAAGTTGTGATCACTTGGTTTTTTTTTTTTTGAATCCATCCTTTGTAATTAAAAAAAAGAGTATTTTTATGTGTAGTTTTTCTTCAACCGGGGATTCATGTTGTGCCCACCAGAAAGGGTCCCCAAGTGTTTGACATTACATCTTGAGATTATACAAATTCATATACTCTGTGGGAGGAAAGAAGCCATGAAAATGATTGAATATCTTTTAAATAATGGAAGGGTGTTGAAACAGACAGCTATAACTATTGCAAGGGAGGAAGGTTTCAACAGATTAATTGGATTTTCAAGGGCTTCTGCAGGATGCAAGATTGTGGTAACAGAGAAAAGTAGACTAGCAGAGGCGGACCCTAAAATGTAAAATTTTTATTTAAGCCCTTAAATTTTTAAAAGAATTTTAAATTAGTAAAGATAAAATTGTATTTTGCCCCCCCTAAAATTATAAAAATTCGATTTAATCTTTTAAAAATTATAAATATATAGACTATAAAAAATTAAAATTTCATTCGGCCCCTCCTAGAAGTTTGTTATGGCTTCGCCCCTGTAGACTAGGCTGATGTGTAAGTATGGATTTAGATATTTATTCCTCGAATGTATAGCTTGGCTTGGCAGTTGGAAGGTAACTTAAATCAATTATCCTAAATCTATTTCTTTCATTCATAATTTGCAAGGGGTTCTTTCACTCAAGTTTGTAAATTGCAATGATTATTTATTACCGATGGCATCATATTCATTGTTTTTGCGAGCAATTTCCATAATATAATTTATAAATTTACTTGGATTTAAAATAAGCAATCATGTAACAGCCCGGTTTAGACCCTAGTCGACAGTGGTTTCGGGACCACAAGTCCGAGTTAGAAAAATATTTTAATATTATTTTTCGTGCTTATAGTATATGAATTAACATGTGTGAAAATTTCATGATTTAATTTATCCGTTTGTGTGCTTAATTTGTAAAAATGGTTATATCGCTTAAAATGTGAAAGTGGCATTTAAATTGTTAAAGTACTAATTTGCTATGGTTAATTAATTGTTAAGTCCTTAAAGGGAAATTAGGCCATTATTAAAGCTTATGGACGGCAAAGGACAACCATTATGTGTTTTGTAAATTAAATCACTAAGGTTAAAATTGTAAATGATGTAATAATATGACATAAATAAAACAAATTAATAGGTTAGTGGAGTATTTCATCTCTTGCATGGCCGAATGTTGAGAAGAAAAGAAGCCATGGTTGTTGTTTAGGTTCGGCACATTTTGAAGCTTTGATTTAGGTATGTAGTTTGCTCGATTTTTTTTATTATAATTTCTACGTTTTTGTGATCGTTGCAATGTGTTCTCTTCAGCCCATGCCTCAATTTCAGAACTTGATGATGATTTTTGAGTTTTGCCATTGATGATTTTGTGGGTTTAATGATGTTAATTGATGAGTTATGAAAGCTTGGTATGAGATTAATATGTTTTGTGTTTGGACTTTTTATGAAATTGAGTATTTTGGGTTAAAATGTGAAAATGAAATAGAGGGATTAAAATGTGAAACAAATGAAACATATGGGCATATATGAAGAGTCTAAATAATCGGCCTAGCATGTGCAAAATGAGATTATGTGTATTTTGTAATTTTGTGAATTAGGGACTTAAATGTCAAAATGTGAAAATGTAAGGGCTAATTTGTAAAATACCCTAAATATGAGTATGTGGATTGCATTGAATGTTTTAGTGAATAAAAGAGTTAAATTTGTATTGATTTAGATAAAGAAAAGAGGAAATCAAATTTGGAACGAGGGAAATCAAAAGTCGTCGAATAGTCTTTCGATCCGTTCGTCTTTGTCTAAGGTAAGTTCTTCGAAGAAAATTTTGTAAAATTTTTATGTTTAAAATATATTTATTACATGCAAATAATGTTTGAATATAAATACTGCTAAGCAGAATTTAGTAGCTCAATACACATGTTATATATATATTTATCAAAATACAGCAGTTAGAAATGAAAAAGAAAAAAATAAATTTTAATGAATAAATAAACAAGAGCTGTTGAAATCTGTTGCATGAATGATTATTACTTCAGCATGCAATTGTTGTATTGAATGCGCAGCAAATTTTAGTGTAATTGGTCTGCTGCTGTTGTAAATAATATATATATATATTAATTGATAAAAGTTAACCCCGTCCAAAAATGAGAATTATTGTCTGAATGCTATAAATTTCAACATTTAATGCATTTTTTTTTAAAGCTGATTGAAACAAGCTATAAATGCAATGTCTGTACATGTTATATACACTAATTAAATGATAGTGAGCTTAAATTAAAGTTGCCTGATTGTGTTAAATTCACTATGCAATGCACTACCATTTATGCCGTTTATTTAATAACAGTAGCTGTCCGAATTTATTGATTTTTCAATCAAATTTAGAAGTGGTTATGTTGCCATTTGGTGTTAATTAATCTATCCGTTTTGGGCTAACAACATTGTCCGAATGTGATGCTATTAGGCTGATTTAGGGACTTGCATTGTTTATGATTTTACACTATCTGAAACAATATATATATTGAGTATGAACTTATAAATTAAATGCCCTGTATAATTGATGAGTTGTTGTTGCCGAATTTAACTATGCATGGAATCACCTGTTTCAAGCTTAATTTGATTTAATTGCGACACTCAAAAGCCCTAATGAATCATAGGAATTTTGTTATACAATATTGAGAAAAACCACGTCTGGGACGATGGCATTGATTTGAGATTTACATGTAAGACCATGTCCGGTACATTGGCATCGTATATGATTTACGTGTAAGACCCTGTCCGGGACAGTGGCATCGATATTTGATTACATGCAAGACCTCGTCTAGGACGTAGGCATTGTACGATCTTTACGAGTTATCCGAGTATCTATATTAATTTTGAATAGTTCAACGGGCAATGTGATATAAAGACAGAATCTGAAATCGAATTAAATGTTTTAGGTATGTGTTCATACTATGTTATGAAATTAAGGTAAGTTGTATACTTGAATTGATGAATTAAAGCTATGTGAGAAATAAATTATGTGTTATCACAATTGAACATAAGTGTTTCGGCCTATTGATATAGTTGTAATATTTAAAAATGATAATTATATATGTTGATGCGTAATTGTGCATTTAGCTATACATTTTGGTAACATATAAACTTGTGAGTGTGATATATGTATATTTAATTAAGGTTTGGGTTGACTTGGCTATTTGATTTAGTGTGAATGTTCATATAATTAATGTTTGCTTATGACTTACTAAGCTGCGAAAGCTTACTGTGTGTATGATTATTCTTCGTTTTATAGCTTTTGGAAGTTGGTTACGAGCTTGGGGATCGTCAGAGAAGGCTATCACACTATTGACTCCTTTTGGTATTTTGTTGAAATTGAATTAAATTTTATGGCATGTATAGCATAACTGAAATGCTTGATTTTGGGTTATGTATATAAATGGCCATGCGAGAATGGCCTAATTTCCATGCTTAAATTCGGTTTAGTAAAAAAAAATGGCTTGAACATTATGTTTGAGCTTAGTTTTATATGTTCTCGGTTGAATGTTCAATGTGTTTGGTTTCAATGATTCGACCATGGTATAAGTCTATTTGGTATAGATGATAATTAGTATGATTGGTAACTTGATTATATGTCTTGATTGGTTATGTCATGAATAATTTATGAATTAGTTTATATTAGTAAGTTTAAAACATAGTAAATATCTTGTAATTTTTTTACTAAAAAAATAAAATAATAATAATAATAATAATAAAATTCGGCTAATGATGTATATAAGATTATGATCTAATCTTAATTTGAAGTGATGTTTATGCTATAAATTGGTTAGAGGTGTTACAATTCATATGGAGCCTCTCTACCATTATATATATTTGATGATACATGCAGAAGATGAACAATTGCTGTTCGAAACCTTGATTGTTCGAATCAGCTTAGTTGGAGCTCACATTGCTCAAGTTTGGAAGATTTTCATCACAAACATTTGCTCAAATTTGGGATAATTGTATACCAATCCGAATTGGTATGAAGTGTGGGAATCAACCTAAGATGCAGAATGAAGTCCATATGGGTTCACAAAGTCTGCAAACTTGTCTATAGTTGACACATTTCTGTGAAGGATTTACTAATAATACGATACATTACTTGCTACTTTCTCATACAAATTTTGTACTTGTTTTGCCTTCATGGCCATGTATTCTTGGAATTGGAATCCCTCAAATAGATTGTTTTGTAAAATGTGCTTCCACAGGTTGTTCTAATGATTAGTTAAACCATAGTAACACATTCATCTTATCAGACCAATGAAGATTAATAATCAAATCCTTTTTAATAGAAGAAATATTTTATTTTAGTATCAAATTCGAGACTGCTTCTCAGAATTTCAAGATCTGTTTTATTTAAGCGACCATTGAATTAATTTTCCTTTTTCTGGTATAAATTTAATCAAACCCAGGAGTTTGATACTTTGAAACCATAAAAGAGTAACAACGCTCACTTCTTCACTCATCCTCTCTTTTCTCTCCTCCTCAAGGTCTTTCCTTTCCTTCAAAAACCAAAACATACCTCTTTTCACTTTAGTTGCTAACAAAAAATTTAACTTTTTTTTGTTTTAGGAGTGAAGCTATCATATGGGACATCAGGGTTCGGGGCAGATGCATCCATCCTTAAATCAACAGTTCAAAGAGTTGGGATATTGGCTGCTTCAAGATTGGTGCTACATTTTAGTGTTCAATGATGGGGTTGGTGCCGATTACGTACAGAAAGAGAAGGTTGTTCCACGTGGAATTGGTTCCAATGATGTTGGATTAAGGTGCGCTATCTCTTCATATTTGGGAGTAAATTACTGTTATCAACTGTTTACAAGCTGATTAGTCTTGCATCTACTAAATTGTTGATCAAAGGTTGAAGGCTCATTTTAATTTCAACTCTTTCTGACAAGTGCATATGTTAAATAAGATGACAACTAAACATGAAACAAACTTGTAATGTTCTTTTCTTTTTATAACTGGTGTTTGATATTTCATGTCGTTGTCATTTACAAATTTTCGAGGATCACTCATTGACTAGTACGACAGCTATTTTGGATGGTTGATTCATGATGATATTTGACTGTATTTTTCGTATGATAGTTGCCATGGTATTTCTGGTGTATGTTATGAAATCTGGTCATGCTCCGAATTTTTCTTTATCAGGTGCGCACGTTTGGATGGCGATGCTGATCGCCTAGTATATTTTTCGGTCTCAACTAACAGTAGCAGAAAATTTGATCTAGTTGACGGGGACAAAATATTATCCTTATTTGCTTTATTCATCAAAGACCAACCAAGCATTCTAGCCAAGGATGGCAATGAAAAACCAAATAATAATTCTCAAGCTCGACTTGGTGTTGTACAGACAGCTTATGCTAATGGAGCATCCGCCGATTATCTCAAACAGTTGGGTTTGGAAGTCATTTTTACTCCTACAGGGGTAAAACACTTGCATTAGAAAGCTGCTCAGTTTGATATTGGAATCCTGGTTGTCTTGGTTAGAGGCCAGGAACAATGAACTCGGTTTGGCGTCTGAAGGTAATTTATGAATGAAGTCCTTTTCTTTTAAGAATTATCTATGATAGTTTATTGAGTATTATTTTCATTTTTTTTTTGAGGATCTGAACAACAGAAAGCTGCTCTAAGACTACTTTCAGTCAGAAAATTGATCAACCAAGCTGTTGGAGATGCTTTGAGTTGCTTGCTCTTGGTTGAGGCTATTTTGCAACAAAAAGGTTGGTCAATACATTAATGGAATTAACTTTACCAGGATTTACCTAGTCGACAACTTAAGGTGAGTTTTCTTTATCACTCTCTCATCTATAGCAGAGATCATATCTACCTTTTCTCGCTAGTTTTCCATATTTTGACTAAGACCTTTTCTTTTGCACCTAACAAGGGAGAAAGTATGATATAAGTGCGCAAAATTAGCTTAAAAATATTTTGCTTGTATGTTTCCATTGCTTTTGTTAGGTCAAAGTTGTAGACAGAACAGCTGTTGCAACAACAAATGCCGAAACCGTAGCTATTAGACCTCCTGGCATTCAAGAAGCCATTGATGCTGAAATTGGTAAAATTTTGCCATTGATCTTATCTCAATGCATGTTTTGGTGCTTATACTCGGCTTATTATATGGTTCAATTAATATAATTTTTGGGGCATATTTTTGAAAATTTTTATACAAAATGCAGTGAAGTAACCTAAAGGCCGGTGTTTCATACGACCATTAGGTACAGAGGATGTCATTCGTGTTTATGCAGAAGCCTCCACCCAGAAAGCTGCAGACAGCTTGGCCAGTTCTGTTGCCAAAATTGTTGACCGTTTTCTAGGTTTTGGAACCTCTCAGCAGTAGCTTCCCTAATCTTTTCACATTTTAACAGAGGTCACAAAATGTTAAACAGCTGGTTCTAGTTTTAACCAACTTACATTGTCGAGTTCATGATTTTTTTTATTTTGTTCACGGGTTCAGGATTAGTAGATTCAGAAATGGAGATATAGATTACTGTGGGTGCTTTATAGTTTAAACTTTTATAACATTAAACTTTATCATCTTACTTCTGGCATTGATTTCAAATTGAGTTTACACTCTACTTTGAACATTACAGAGTTCCTTTTCTGTTCAGTCTGGATTCGTTCATACACTAAAAAGAACCCGAATCCGAAAAGCCATGAAAATTTGAACTTAATCCAGGAAATACATTTTAAATTCAGTTTATTGACTACATATACATTAGATACATAATTGTAAACATTTAATTACTTTTAATATGTAATTCAAACTCACAAATACATACTAGCAGACAAAAAAGAAACTGGAAAATACAGAAGAAAAAGTACAAATACTTAATAGGATTCCCATCACTTGTTGGGTGCCTTTATGTAACCAACATGGGAAGAGTTCGAGGTTTTAGCAAGGGTTTTCAACTCGTTAGCGATCCAACATTTGGATGTTTCCCTGTGGTAAAAGTACCCCAAACAATTGCAATCGGAGGTGCATTTCCTCCCACAATCACTCTCCTTTATCCCTTCTCCTTCATTGTACTGGCTCATGAAATGGTTCACTCCTTCTAGCTTGTAGTAGCTGAAATCGTTCGGCCTACAGTTCACCTTCTTCTGCTGACAATTCCGGCTCCAACCGAGTAATCCGTTTGGTGACGGGCAAGCAACGCATTGGTTCTCCTCACAGAGTCCAAAGTTCCCACACCTCTCCGGTAGTTCACATTCATTGCCCCATACTGAGTCCCTAGAGAAGAGAGTGAAAGTCTCTTCCCATGCCTGTGAATCAACCTTGTCATAGTAGGTAAAAACCCTCAGGTTTCCATCGATCCCGAGTCGAAGAATCGACAATGTGCTGTTATATTTCGGCCTTGTCAAGATGAGATTTCCGGTCCCGATGGACGAGTTAGCCACTGTGTAGTCTAACAAAACGTCATATGCAAAACCATCATTTGTTTCCTCGACATTTAGTGTCACAGTTTGTAAAGTACCATCTTGTGTATTTGGCCAAACGGATGATTTGAAGTAGACAAGTGGTTTAGAAGAGTTCATTCCCTTGTACTGCAAAACCAACTGTTTAGGCTCCATCACCAAGCTATAGGCTCCGTTGACATTGTTTTGAGCAGAAGCCCGGCTCACAAGCTTCGTCGCCCCTCCGGCTCTAAGCGACTGACCCACCAAGAGTGTGTCAGTTGGATGATCAAAACTTTGCCAAATGAACTTGCCATTGGAATCGTGTAACACCATGTTACCATTAGGCAACAATTGGAACCCTACCACAGCTTTGTTGGCAGTGTTACTTTGCCAAGCAATCCGACCATCGGCATCAGCCAAGACAAGGTTCCCGTCAGTCCCGAGAGAGAACGTGGCGTTCTCGCGAACAGGGTTCCCCCTGTTGGCCTCCCAAACCCATCGGAAGAGCGACTCGGAACGTGTTGTAGCCATGCGTAACGCAAGGGTGAAGGCATTAGGCGTGGTGTTATAAAACGCAAGCTGGAAGGGGGCATTAGCTATGCTTATGACACGGTAATCTGCACCATATTCAACAATAAAAGGCCCAAATTCCCCTTCGTTGACAAACCTAAAAGTTTCAGATGGAGGAACAACAGCTTTGGCACTAAAAGCAAACAGCAACAAGAAGGAAAAAGACAGCAATGACATGGTGAGAGAAGGGTAAAGAGACATTTTTGGCTATGAAAGCTTTGATGATATGGAGATGGAGCAACTAAGCATGGTCTATTTATAAGGATTCAATGAAGGCACATTGGATACCATCAAAGGTATAATAAAATAAGTTCATGGGATTAAAAAATTGGGTTTTCAAAAATATTTTGAAAAAAGAAAAAAACAATCTTTGCCTTCTACTAGAAGATATCAATCTGATCCACAATGATTTTGACCTTATATTATCTTAAGGTGCAGTCGATGTTGACATTCGAAAATCTGGTCAGCCAAGTTAAAGCAGAGGCTGCTACAATGGAACCATAATTATTCTTCGAATTGCACCGCCGACTGAACAATTTTCCCTTCAAAGTAAGCCATTTAAATGTTTAATTAGGTTCTCTTAAATTTAGGATTAGGATTGACTTAGGCTAAATATTTAAGTCGATTGAAAAGAGAGTAATTAAAGTTTGGTTTAATTCTCCCCACAGTCTGTGTAATCTTAAGACCTTTAAAATTTAATCCCTATGTCTTTAACTCCAAAAATTAAATCCCTCCGATTGTTTAACTTAAAATTTAAACTTTAATTGATAATAGTATTAATGAAATTTCTTTAAATTTGAATACCCAGGTTTGCGTTCATCATGCATAATTGCGATGAGTCTCCCGCCTCACCATACACATTTGCCATGAGAGGGTTTTGCAGGGTTCTTGTCTAGTTTTTTTATTCACTGTACTTTATATTGATTTAATTCTATATTATAATTGTTCGGACATATATTTGTACTTGTATTGTATTTGTAATAGTACAACTTTAGAAAAAAAATAAAAAGTCTGATTTAAAAATTGAATGAAGTCCAATTGACAACTCAAATTCAATAAAAGTGTCATCAATTGTACTTTAATTTTCAAACAAACAAGTAAAGGGACTAGAATGAAAAGTAGGACTTAAATTTAAAGTTCTCAATATTACAGGGAGTGGAGGAAGAATAAGACCTCAACTTTAATAGTTTGGCAAAAGTTGGGTGCTAAATTAATAATTAAAAGGGTCTTGCTTGACCAGAATAATTTCAGGATTCCAGGCCCACCTGCTGTCATTTCCTGTCTTGCATTATCAAAGCTAAAGCATCAATCATATATACTATAATAAAACGACGTAATTTAGAAGGTGAGACGCCAAAAAAGGTTTCTTCAATTTGCTACAGATGGTTACGTGCATGTCTCTGTTAGATTATTTCACAATTTCTTATGTTTTAAGATAAATAAATAGGATTTAATTAGTTAAATTTAGAGGGTCAGCATCATGTAAATTATCTTGAGATTATGGAAAAACTTGGTCATCAAAACATTAATAAATAAATTCATTATCAATTTGTGTAAAAGCAAGCTGGGATACGTAGTGTGTCTAACTGATCTTCCTTTCTATATTTTTAATTGTAAAAGAAATTTTATATCTACAATCTTGGGGATAATCAATCATATCATATCCTACTTGTATTATTATTATTTAACTATATTTACTGGCAAGCAAATAAAATTTTGAAGTTCAACAAGGAAACCAAAGTAGTGTGGTTTAGGTTTCAATATACGTATATTTTAACTAATCTTATAAATATTGATAAGCGATTCTCAACTCAATCGACCAATAAGTAATGGATAATTATTTGGTGTATCAGAAATCTACTAGTACTCTTACCATGATTATGAGTGTCTTTTGAGTAGTTTTAAAATTTTTAAAAATTAAATAAATGAGACATTTGTCACCGCTCCAACTTGCTTGTGAGAAAAAATTAATTTTCACCTGATAAAAATAATTTCAGTATAGATATAGATGATGATTTGTGTATTTAGTACTACTTCGGTTGGTTCTCGGTTTAATTGATCCAACCAACTAATTCAGTATGTTTATGAAAATAATGCCCTAAACTAGGGGTGAATTCGGAAATTTTTTAGGGGACTAAAGCAGAATTTTCCCTTATATTAATTTATAATTTGATCATTTATGGAGAACTAGAATTACAATTTTCTAATTTTTAGGAGACCAAAGCCCCTGCCTACCCCTCTATTCACCCCTGCCTTAAACCTTAACTACACATTTATATTTATTTAGGTAAATAAGTTATTCACTTTTAGTTTAAAATTTTAATGATAAAAGAGATGTTCATAAGTCATTTAACAACTTATTCATACCCGCAATTTGTGTAACAAATATACTTATTAAAACTTGAGGTAGAAATTAAATATGGTTAAAATGATAAAATTAAATATTTAAAATTTATTATATCATGAATTCAAATTTCATCGTAATTAAATTTATATTAATTTTATATACAAATATAAATTCATAATAATATAATTATTTTATTTATAAAAATATACTTTACTAATATTTCAGTGTTAGGAGATATTGTAATGGATAAACACGAGCAAGCCACCGTTGGTTTGAGTCTTTTGTGATGGCTTTGAAAGTCTTGAAGACGTCAAGCTTAGCTGTGGTGCAATTACATCTAAACGGCGGGCCGGTTGGAAGATAAGGCAACAAAGCATCTCTACGGGACCCTCGCTTGTTGTTTAGGTTGCGCTGTATCTGGTAACAAACTTTTAGCTATTGCTTTCGTATTTCAATTGTATAGGGCTTGATAAGTGGTTAAGAGTTCGATATTTGTCCTGAGTATAAAGCACCTTTAAAACTCGTGATTAATATCTATTCTCTTAATGAATGTATAAAATGTAAAAGATTAATTCACTCCAATAAATTCCTTAAAAAATAAAAAATATATATATATTCAATGTTAGCAATAATGAAAGCTTCTCACAAGCACTTAAATTATATGAATTTAAATTCTGTTATCTTCCATCCCCTTTTCTCAATATTATATTGAAATATAGAAATTTTAGATCACGATGTTTCAAGTTAATGGTATCAATTTAATTTAATTTAATTTAATCTAATATTTTTATAAAAATAAGTATTGATTATAATAGTAAGGTATATTGTATATTAGTAAAAAGAATATAAATTAGACCTGTTCATAGTAAAAGTTACTTGTTTAAATCCGAACGTCCCCTTAAAATTTTAGAGGGTTTGAGCAAAATTATAAAATGAGCTTAAGCTTAAATATTCAAAGCCCAAACTTGATTTGACATTTTTTTAAAAGTTTGTAATGTTTTATATTATGCTATTTTTATAATTTATAATACAAAAAATTAATTCTATAATACTACTATAATCTAACCATTAAAAAATTTAAGAAGATTATATATAAAATTTTAATAATATAATATTACAAACTTTAAAAAAATTATTTGAAATTGAGTTCGAGTTTTGAATGTTCAAGTTTAAACTTAACCCATATCTTAAATAGATTTTTTATTTTTTGCTTAAATTTATTTTTTGAACTTAATATTTTACCCAAATCTTTTTAAATTTGGAGTGTACACAACTATAAACGAGTATAGTTTTCCTATTCTGTGAACACTACACAGTTCCTTTACTAGTCTGTACCATTCTGTCTTTATTCGTTTATGCGCCCAAAGAGAAGAGCCATGAGAACTTGCACTTGGTCCACTCAATGCATTTCAAATTTAGTTTACTGACTACCCATACACTTGATTGATACTTTTAAATAAAACTTTAATTTGTAATTCAAACTTACAAATACTTATTAGCAGACAACAAAGAAACTGGAAAATACAGAGGAAAAAGTACAAATACTTCATAGGATTCCCATCACTTGTTGGGTACCTTTATGTAACCAACATGGGAAGAGTTAGAGGCTTTAGCAAGGGTTTTCAACTCATTAGCGGTCCAACATTTGGATGTTTCCCTGTGGTAAAAGTACCCCAAACACTTGCAATCAGAGGTGCATTTCCTCCCACAATCACTCTCCTTTATCCCTTCTCCTTCATTGTACTGGCTCATGAAATGGTCCACTCCTTCTAGCTTGAAGTAGCTGAAACCATTCGGCCTACAATTCACCTTCTTCGGCTGACAATTCCGGCTCCAACCGAGTAATCCGTTTGGTGACGGGCAAGCAACGCATTGGTTCTCCTCACAGAGTCCAAAGTTCCCACACCTCTCCGGTAGTTCGCATTCAGTGCCCCATATTGAGTCCCTAGAGAAGAGAGTGAAAGTCTCTTCCCATGCCTGTAAATCAACCTTGTCATAGTAGGTAAAAACCCTCAGGTTTCCATCGATCACGAGTCGAAGAATCGACAATGTGCTGTTGTATTTCGGCCTTGTCAAGATGAGATTTCCGGTCCTGCTGGACAAGTTAGCCACTGTGTAGTCTAACAAAACGTAATAAGCAAAGCCATCACTTGTTTCCTCAACATTTAGTGTCACAGTTTGTAAAGTACCATCTTGTGTACTTGGCCAAACAGATGATTTGTGTTGGGTATGGGTCCCACTATGTGGGAAACCCATAGTTTCTGCCATAATGTTTTGTCAAAAGCCATTTTGGGGTTTTTAACGGGTGTTGGGCAGAAAGTTTAGCAGAGCAAAAAAAAAAATATCTCAAATTAAAACAGAGAGAAAGAGAGAAGAAAATTTCAGTTTTTCAAGCTTGGTGCAGCAGTGATCAACTCTTCGATCGAAGGTCCATCCGTGGTTCGATTGAGCTGATTTTTGGGCAGCAGCTAGGTGATAAGGTGTTCTTGACTTTGTACGGTCGGATTTTTCATCCGAGTCTTGTAGCGTCGGAAATACCCATTTTTCAGCAGCTACGTTTTTGGTGATGTTCTCTCATTTTTCTCTCTTTTGCTAAAGATTACATGTTGTTAGCCTTGTCGGAGTTGAATGTTTGTTGTAGGCTTGATATTGTGATCTTGTAGTCGAACATTTGATGATAGTAGAGCTCTTTATCGGACTCTAAAGTCCCGTGGTTTTTTTACCCTTGATTTAAAGGGGTTTTCCACGTAAAAATATCGGTGTCTCTATTTATTTTTGTTGTGGTTGCATTAGTTGATTTGTGGTTGATTAAGGTTGCTAGAGAACATATCTTGTGCTATTGTGCTTGCCATAATTTTTACAGGAGTTATAAGGAGAGAAAGAACACCGGTTGTGCTTTCGCTTTGTTTCGGTTGTTCGGTTTCTTCCCAACAAACTGGTACCAGAGCTTGGTTATTGTGTCAGATAATTATGGAAATTAATACGAGCAAGATGATTATGTTGAATGTCACAAATTATCAACTTTGGCGGAATAAAATGAAGGACTTGTTGTTTGTGAAGGCTTTGCATCTTCCGGTCTTTACTACTCAAAAACCCGATTCGAAAAGTGATGAAGAATGGGAATTTGAGCATCAACAAGTGTGTGGCTTTATTCGGCAATTTGTTGAAGAAAATGTTTACAATCACATTGATCAGGAGACACATGCTCGAACATTGTGGGAGAAGCTTGAAAGCTTGTATGCTTCGAGGTCGGGCAATAACAAGTTATTTTTGCTGAAGAAAATGATGGCGCTGAAATATAAAGAAGGAATGTCTATAGCTGACCATGTTAGTGAATTTCAGAGTATGATGAATCAGTTGCTTGGTATGGGTGTCAAATTTGATGACGAGATTTTAGGACTTTGGTTGCTTGCTACTCTACCAGACTCTTGGGAGACCTTTCGAGTCTCACTCATTAATTCTGCCCCACAGGGTATTATTACTTTGGATTTGGCTAAGAGTGGTGTGTTGAATGAAGAGGTTAGAAGAAGATCTCAGGGTTCTACATCACAGTCCGAGGTGTTGGTTATCGAGAACAGGGGGAGAAACAGAGACAAAGATGGAAAGGGTAGAGATAAAAGCCGAAGCAAGTCAAGATCGAGATACAAGAATCTTGAGTGTCATCATTGTGGTAAGAAAGGCCATATCAAGAAATATTGCTTCAAGTGGAAGAAAGAGAACAAAAGTGGTGGTGATAAACACGACCGGAATGACGATGAAAAATCCGAGCGTGTTACTACTGTTACTCGTGAAGATTTGTTAGTTATTTGTGATCAGAATTTGGTCAACCTAGCATGCGACGAGACTAGTTGGGTGATTGATACTGGTGCATCACTTCATGTCACGTCGAGGAAGGAATTCTTCACATCTTATACTCCTGGTGATTTTGGGGTATTGAAGATGGGTAATGATGGTTTGGTTTCGGTTATTGGTATGGGAGATGTTAGCTTGGTAAGTAACAATGGAACAAAGTTAACTCTCAAGGATGTCAGACATGCACCGGATATCCGTTTGAATTTGATTTCTGCAGGAAAACTTGATGATGAGGGATTCTGTAACACTTTCAGTGAAGGGCAGTGGAAGCTGACTAAAGGCTCCTTGGTTGTGGCTCGAGGAAAGAAGAGCTCAAATTTGTACTTGATGCAAGCTTTGACTTCTCGAGAGACGGTGAATGTGACACTGAATGACAACTCAACTGAGTTGTGGCATAAACGACTCAGTCACATGAGTGAGAAGGGGCTTAGCTGTTTAGCGAAGAAGAATCAACTTTCGGGTTTAAAGAATGCTACACTGAAGAATTGTGCTCATTGTCTAGCAGGAAAGCAGAAAAGAGTTTCATTTAGAAGCCATCCTCCTCATAGGAAATCAGAGTTGCTAGAGTTGGTCTATTCAGATGTTTGTGGTCCGATAAAAGTAAGATCACATGGTGGTGCACTTTACTTTGTGACTTTCATTGATGATTGTTCAAGAAAGCTATGGGTTTACACTTTGAAGTCTAAAAATCAAGTCTTTGAGGTGTTTAAACAGTTTCAAGCATCAGTTGAAAGGGAAACTGGGAAAAAGTTGAAGTGCATTCGTACTGATAATGGTGGCGAGTACACAGGGTCGTTTCATGAGTATTGTCTGCGACAGGGAATCAGACATCAGAGAACACCACCAAAGACTCCACAGTTAAATGGGTTAGCTGAAAGAATGAACCGAACATTGATTGAGAGAGTCAGATGTTTGTTGTCAGATGCAAAGTTACCAAGATCATTTTGGGCTGAAGCTTTGAATACAGTGACACATGTGATAAATCTGTCTCCTAGTGTTCCTTTGAAAGGTGATGTGCCAGATAGAGTTTGGTTTGGTAAAGACGTGTCATATGATCACCTACGTGTGTTCGGTTGTAAAGCATTTGTTCATGTTCCAAAGGATGAAAGATCCAAGTTGGATGCCAAGGCTCGACAATGCATTTTTATTGGTTATGGTCTAGATGGTGAGTTTGGTTATAGACTCTATGATCCAGTTCAGAAGAAACTCGTGAGAAGCAGAGATGTTGTCTTCATTGAGGATCAGACCATTGATGACATTGATAAGACGGAGAAAGTGGATTCACAAGGTAGTGGTGACTTGATCGATGTGAATCCGGTTCCCCTAGACTCTTCACCAGATCCTATCCAGGATGATGTGCATGGTGATGTTAGTGGTAACCATCAGACTATAGGTGACTTTCATACTCCCATGGATGATGTTGTGAATGATCAACAACAAGCACCTATAGCTCCACCAGCAGTTCCACTTCGAAGGTCTTCCAGAGATCGACGATCTTCTGTCAGGTATTCTCCTGATGAATATGTTCTTTTGACTGACGGGGGAGAACCTGAATGTTATGAAGAGGCTATGGAGAGTGAATGCAAAGATCAGTGGGTTGAAGCGATGAAAGGCGAACTTTAATCATTGCATGAGAACCATACTTTTGAATTGGTGAAACTGCCTAAGGGCAAAAGAGCTTTGAAGAATCGATGGGTTTACAGGTTGAAGCAAGAAGAGAAGTCTTCATCTCCACGATACAAAGCTAGATTGGTCGTCAAGGGTTATACTCAGAAAAAGGGGGTTGATTTTGAAGAAATATTTATTTGGTTGTGAAGATGTCCTCTATCAGAACTATACTGAGTTTGGCAGCTTGTTATGACCTAGAGGTTGAACAAATGGATGTGAAAACTGCTTTTCTTCATGGTGACTTGGAAGAAGAGCTTTACATGGAGCAGCCAGAGGGTTTTGTTGCACAAGGGAAAGAGGACTATGTGTGCAGATTGAAGAAGAGCTTGTATGGTTTGAAGCAAGCTCCAAGGCAATGGTACAAGAAGTTTGAGTCTGTTATGGGGGAGCAAGGCTACAAGAAGACTACTTCTGATCATTGTGTGTTTGTTAAGAGATTCTCTGGTGATGATTTTATTATTCTTTTGCTCTATGTTGATGATATGCTTATTGTTGGTCAGAATGCTTCTAGAATTGAGAAGTTGAAACAAGAGTTGAGTAAATCCTTTGCAATGAAGGATTTGGGGCCAGCAAAGCAAATTCTTGGCATAAGACTGACACGTGATAGAAAGGCCAAGAAATTATGGTTATCACAAGAGAGGTACATTGAGAAAGTACTTCAAAGGTTTAGTATGGACAAAGCTAAAGCGGTGAATACTCCATTTGCTATGCACTTTAGATTGAGTGTTAAGCATAGTCCTTCCACAGAAAAGGAGAAGGAAGAGATGCAGAAAATTCCTTACTCTTCAGCCGTGGGTAGTTTGATGTACGCAATGGTTTGCACGAGACCAGACTTGGCTTATGCCGTTGGTACAGTTAGTCGGTTTCTTTCTAATCCAGGCAGAGAGCATTGGAATGCAGTGAAGTGGATTATGAGATATCTTCGTGGCACTTCCAACATGAAACTTTGTTTCGGCAATGAGAAACCTGTTCTTGTTGGGTATACATATTCAGACATGGCCGGAGACATTGACTCGAGGAGATCTACTTCAGGTTACTTAATCACTTATGCAGGGGGAGCTGTGGCATGGCAATCGAGACTGCAAAAGTGTGTTGCATTGTCCACCACCGAATCAGAGTTCATTGCAGCAACCGAAGCGTGTAAGGAGATGCTTTGGATGAAGAAGTTTGTGCATGAGCTTGGTTTTACTCAGGAGAAGTATGTCATGTACTGTGATAGCCAGAGTGCTATTCATCTTGGTAAGAACTCAACTTTTCATGCTAGATCTAAGCATATTGATGTGAGGTACCATTGGATACGAGATGTTCTTGAAGCTAAGCTGTTAGAGCTTGAGAAGATACACACTAATGATAATGGTGCTGATATGTTGACGAAGGCCTTACCAAGAGGAAAGTTTGAAGCATGTTGTTTGACCTCCGGCATGGAGGCATTCCCCACATAGTTGGAGGGGGAGATTTGTTGGGTATGGGTCCCACTATGTGGGAAACCCATAGTTTCTGCCATAATGTTTTGTCAAAAGCCATTTTGGGGTTTTTAACGGGTGTTGGGCAGAAAGTTTAGCAGAGCAAAAAAAAAATATCTCAAATTAAAACAGAGAGAAAGAGAGAAGAAAATTTCAGTTTTTCAAGCTTGGTGCAGCAGTGATCAACTCTTCGATCGAAGGTCCATCCGTGGTTCGATTGAGCTGATTTTTGGACAGCAGCTAGGTGATAAGGTGTTCTTGACTTTGTACGGTCGGATTTTTCATCCGAGTCTTGTAGCGTCGGAAATACCCATTTTTCAGCAGCTACGTTTTTGGTGATGTTCTCTCATTTTTCTCTCTTTTGCTAAAGATTACATGTTGTTAGCCTTGTCGGAGTTGAATGTTTGTTGTAGGCTTGATATTGTGATATTGTAGTCGAACATTTGATGATAGTAGAGCTCTTTATCGGACTCTAAAGTCCCGTGGTTTTTTTACCCTTGATTTAAAGGGGTTTTCCACGTAAAAATATCGGTGTCTCTATTTATTTTTGTTGTGGTTGCATTAGTTGATTTGTGGTTGATTAAGGTTGCTAGAGAACATATCTTGTGCTATTGTGCTTGCCATAATTTTTACAGGAGTTATAAGGAGAGAAAGAACACCGGTTGTGCTTTCGCTTTGTTTCGGTTGTTCGGTTTCTTCCCAACAATTTGAAGTAGACAAGTGGTTTAGGAGAGTTCATTCCCTTGTACTGCAAAACCAACTGTTTAGGCTCCATCACCAAGCTATAGGCTCCGTCAACATTGTTTTGAGCAGAAGCCCGGCTCACAAGCTTTGTCGCCCCTCCGATTCTAAACGACTGACCCACCAAGAGTGTATCAGTTGGATGGTCAAAACTTTGCCAAATGAACTTGCCATTGGAATCGTGTAACACCATGTTACCATCAGGCAACAATTGGAACCCTACTACACCTTTGTTGGCAGTGTTACTTTGCCAAGCAATCCGACCATCGGCATCAGCCAAGACAAGGTTCCCGTCAGTCCCGAGAGAGAACGTGGCATTCTCGCGAACGGGGTTCCCCCTGTTGGCCTCCCAAACCCATCGGAAGAGCGACTCGGAACGCGTTGTAGCCATGCGTAACGCAAGGGTGAAGGCATTAGAGGTGGTGTTATAAAACGCAAGCTGGAAGGGGGCATTAGCTATGCTTATGACACGGTAATTTGCACCATATTCAACAACATACGGCCCAAATTCTCCGTCGTTGACAAACCTAAAAGTTTCAGATGGAGGAACAATAGCTTTGGCACTAAAAGTAAACAGCAACAAAAAGGAGAAAGACAGCAATGACATGGTGAGAGAAGAGTGAAGAGACATTTTTGGATATGAAAGCTTTGATAATATGGAGATGGAGCAGCCAAGCATGGTCTATTTATAAGGATTCAAATTTCAATAAAGGCACATTGGATACCATGAAAGTATAATAAAATAAGTTCATGAGAGTAAAAAATTGGGTTTTCAAAAATATTTTGACAAAAAAAATAAATAAATCTTTGCCTTCTACTAGAATATAACAATCTGATCCACAATGATTTTGACCTTATATTATCTTAAGGTGCAGTTGATGTTAACACTGCAAATTCTGGGAATTCTTTCAGCCAGGTTAAAGCAGAGGCTGCTACAATGGAACTAATTAATATTCTTCGAATTGCATCACTGACGAAGAGTTTTCCCTTGTCGTGACATTCGTGACTCATGTATTAAATAATTATTTTAAAATTAATCCACTTAAATGTTTAATTAGCTTTATAATCAGCTTTTAGGATTAGGATTGAATTAGGCTGAAAATTTAAGAAGATTGAGAAAATGGTTTAATTATTTTCACTGTCCCTGTAATCTTAAAACTTTTTGAAATTTAATCCCTGTGCTTGTTTAACTTAACATATTAAATTTAATTGATAAAAGTATTAATATACTTCTGTTAAATTTGAACGTGTGGCATATTAAAAACACATATTAATCTTTAAATCAAATCCGTAGAGAGATTAAATCTATGGAATGAAAAGCAAAGGGACTAATATTTTCAAGAGCATAAGGAGTAGGGCGGGGACGGTAAAGGATGGCTGCTAAATTAATAATAAAAAGGGTTTTGTTTGACCAAAATAATTTCAGGATTCTGTGCCTCCCTGCTGTCATTTCCTGTCTTGAATTATCAACACTTGGCATTTTAATATTCCTATAAAAGGGAAAAAAATCAAAGCTATGTATCAATCATTTATACCGTTATAATAAAAGGACATAATTTAGAAGGTGAGACGCCAAAAAACGTGTCTTAAATTTGCTTAAGACAAGACAGCTTTTTTAACTCTTATGGTTACGTGCATGTCTCTGTTACATTAATAATCTAAAGGACATGCATCATAATGATATAGTTATCTGTAAGAGTCTAGATTATGGATGAAGGACTAAGAAAACTTCGTCATCAAATCATTAAATTCAAAATCTTTTGCGTGAAGCAAGCACGTATGGGCACGTGTCTATGTGTTTCTTTCTATATTATTATATATAGAAATTAACTTTTATTTACTTTTATCATATTCGTGTTAGATTATGACATATTCATGAAGTAGGGAAAAGAATTTATGAAAAAAAAATATATTTAAAAGTAAAGATCATGAAAATATCTACTGTAATACCCAATTTTAGTCCGGGCTCACAAAAAAATCTAAAGTAATATCATTTGGCCCGATCGGAATTGCCCATTACTTGAAAAGGTTGAAGGTCCATCTACAAACTTATGGAAACATAATCTTCAGGGATATGCAATCTTAGATATGATATGCAATCTTAGATATAATATATAATCTTAGATATGATATGCAATCTTAGATATGATATATAATCTTAGATATGATATGCAATCTTAGAAGATATGATTTTGTAATTTTAGAGATTTAATTTGTAGATACCCTTTAATCTCAGCCGTTGATGTAATTGATCTGTACCGTTAGATTTGGGGAGGCTCAACTATAAATAGAGGCCTCTCCCTTCATTGTAAAAAGAAAATGAGGAATAAAATAAGAAAACGATTGGCAGTTTTTTAAAGGTGGCTTACTATTTTTTTTTCTTTTGATTATTTTTTACTTATTTACGATTTTAAAAAAAGGGAGAAGGTGATACCACTGCGAATTTTATTTAGCCCCTCCGCCTTTTAATGTTTTTGTAATTAATTTTTTTATTTTTTTAATTTACCATTTTATTTATTTTTATTTCAATTTGGTCTAATTTGAACGACGTCGTTTAGAGGAGAAGGGAAAATTGCCCTTTCAGCCCCTCTATGTAATTCGAGTGTTCAATTAAGTCCTCCAGCCTTTATTTATTTACGAATTTACCCCGGATCTTTACTAGCGATCCAATTTAGTCCATTTTCATATTTTCTTTAAAAATCAATATTTTTGATAATGCAATTGTATTCTTTTAATTTTTATTTTATAATTCTCATATGCAATTATTATTTTTTTATATGTATATTTAAGCATGTATTTATGTTTTTTTTATACTAAAATTTTCGCATACTTATATTTTATATACACATGTTTAATTTATTTAATTAATTTTAATATTATATTAATTGTTTAAAACTTATGTATTTTTTATGTGTACAAGTATATTTTTTTATTCGCTTATTAATTTATGTTTGCATATTTTTATTATTATCTTGCCTATTTATTTGATATTTTGCACGTCATTATTTTGTTTATTTATTTGTTTATTCATATTATTTCTATGAAATTGTTGTATTTATTATTGATATTTGTTTAAGGGGCATTCATTCTCATATTCAACATAACATTACCCTATCTCTTATTTAATTTTAAAATAAAACGCTTCAAAATAGAGGTAATACTCGTATTTAGGATTTCTCAAGGAAATTGAGCCCTAACGTATTGGGTTCCGATTTTTTTGAAAATCTAACAATCGAGGATTTCTCTTTAATCAAAAAAATAAGAACTCATTATTAGGAATTCAACATGTTGTGTCCTAACGTATTGGATGTGATGCATTGATTTCTCGAAATGAATATTTTTTTAAAAAATAATAAAGGAAATATTCCGAGTTTGGGATTTTAGAGGAATTGTGCCCTAACGTATTGGGCCGCGATTTATTAAAACTTGAATAAATGGATATTCTTTTACATTTTTTATTGCACTAGTATTTTGCCCTAATTCATTTTTGGGGAAAATTAGAATGTCGTGCCCTAACGTATTGGGTGTGGTATTTTATTTCTCTGAAATGATAAGGGTCTTAATATGTAACGTTTTAAGTCTTTGCTAAGGATTACGATTTTCAAATTTTCGACATTAAGACATTAATTAATTAACTAGGTACCAATTTTTGGGCGTAATGAGGGTGCTAATCCTTCCTCATACGTAACCGACTCCCGGACCTGTTTTTCTAAAATTTGTAGACCAAAGTCATTTTTAGGTGACCCAATCACACCTTAATAAAATATTGGTGGCGACTCCCAATTTTCATTTTTTAAAGTCGACAACCTAAAATTTTTGTTTTTTTTCAAAAAAATGGTTTCGACACCTACAAGATAATATTTATTGTTTTATAAAATTATTGAGATTTTGATTACTTTACAATTAAGTCGGGATCCATCAATTAACCTAGTTGATGAGTGGCATATTAACTTGGTCAAATACTTAATGTATAGTATAAATATTTATAAAATTTATTTATGTAACAAATATATAATTTATATACAAATAATGTTGTAGTTGAAATGGTAAAATAACGATATTTAAGATTATTGTGTCCTAAGTTTAAATCTTATTATGTATATTTTTATATATTAAAAATGTAAAAAAATAAAAAAAATATATATCCTCAAAATAATATAATTTACTTTTTAAAAAAGTAATTATTTAATTATTACTTAATTGAATTAGTGTCTAATTAAATCTTGATGTGAACTCAATGAATTGAGTTATAAATGTGTCTAATAATTAGCAATCAAACAAAATTTTGAAGTTGAACAAAACTTCCATTAATGGATAAAATAAGAAACCCAATATACTTTACTTGCATGATAAATTTTTATTATTATACTAGAAATATCATTATAACCGTATGTATATTTATTAGAAGAAAATAATAAATTCTAATAAATATGGGTAAACTCATAAGATTATAGACCGTCGTCACCGACAGAATTTTGCAACCACAATGGATAAATACGAGCAAAGGCAACAAACTGTGAGTGGAGTCTTTTGTGATGGCTTTGAAAGTCTTAGCTTAGCTGTGGTGCAGTTATATTCGAATGGCGGGCCAGTTGAAAGATAAGGCAACTCAAGCATGTTGTTTTGGCTACGCTGTATCTGGTAACAATGTTCCAACTATTGCTTCAAATGTTTGATTGTAGAATCAAGTCGACACGTATTTGTATCATTGCTCTTCACGACATCAATTCAAACAGAGATAAAGGTAAAAAGGTAAGCAATAGTTGGCCCCAAAATGAAAATATTTCAAAATAAATAAAAAAAGTTTAAATCCTTTTAAAAAAATAATAAAATCATAAATTAATACATGATAAAATTATATTTTAACCTCTAAAAAATTTATGATTCAATTTATCTTTGAATTCAAAATTTATTTATTTTTCATTAATGTACTAGTCATACTGATCAAAGTCTATGCATCAAAAAAGTTTTCCATCATGAGATTTCAGTTCATGAATTATTATGTATCAATTTTATTTAATTTATTTTAATAAAAAATTAGATACTCATCCAAATTCAAAAAATTAAAAAAAGAACTTAATTGAAAATTAAACTTAATTCCTGAAAATATATTTAGGGTTAGGAAATGAAATTTTTTTGGAAAACAAGTTCACTAAACATCAAATAATAATCGAGCCTTCAACCTAAATGATGTTGATAAGTAAAGGATGATATAAGTGCTATGAAGATTTTATTATTTTCAAATAATTTTTATTGAACTTTTTTTCAAAAAAATTTTGCTACAAATTTTAAAAAATAAATAACCTTTTAACTCATATGAGAATATGTTTCAAGGTTGTAATTTTTTTTAGATGATGTGCTTTGATTTTATTGAGAATTTTATGGATTAAAGGTAAAGGGATGCACCAACAATTGTTAGATATTGTTCTTGGTGGAGGGTTTTATCTCTTGATTCTATCAAGAGCTCGAGTGGGTTCACAAAGTGGTCCTGTTGAAAGTCCAAGTGCCATAAAATGTGATAGGGTCATAGTGGGAGTGCCTTGTACGATGCCTGAGAAGATGAATCATGTGCAATTGCACATGGTTAGACCCAAATACAATCCCTATATCATATAGGACATTTTTGGATGAAAATGCTACAACTTGAGCAAGCATTATAGATACAAACAAATGGGTTAAAGGTTGATGATGATTCCCCGGTGCCCAAGAGTTATACAAGAGTGAAATAGTGATGGAGGGTCTTTAGAAGGTGGTGGTAGAAAGTACGGTCTTTAATAGTGTTTGCATGGTCTTGATGTTGGTTAACCCCAAAGGTCTTTAAGGAGTCCTTCCTGTAAATCTTAAGAAGCTATATACGTCTTGAAGATTGGGAGTCTACCATACGTGTTCTTGAGAGATAAGAAGGTGTTGTCTTTGTAGGCTCCCTTGGCTAGGTTAGGGATGTGACCATGTGAGGGGCCACGTGCAAGACACTTAAGGGATAGCTAATTATAGCCATGTAGGGTAAGGTATTGTCTTTTGGCAAGGTCTTTTCTGGTGAGTTGTAGTTATATAATAATTGTAAATGTCTTTAGACAAATGATGTAAGTGTAGCAAAGTATATCGAGTGTAGTGGAACATTTGTGTAACGCCCTAAAATATGTCTCTAATTTTTGCATGTTTTGACATTGTTTGCTTGTTTGCTTTAATGGCTAAGTGATTTGAGTGTGTTTGGGAGTGTTTGAGGAGCCTGGGTTCAAGTCTTGGCCTTGGCAAAATTTTTAATTTTTGCCCTTAAGTGAATCTGGACATAGACAGGTAGGCCTTATAAATTTTATTGTTAGTTTTATGTCATAAAAGAGCTTGCGGTCTAGTGGCAAGGTGGTGTGTAGAGTTTCCTTGAGGTTTGAGGTTCAAGTCTTGGGTTGCGCAATGGGGTATTTATTTTCCTGCTCGAGCCGTGTAAGTGGCAGAGTTGGAGTGAAATACTGCAGAAGGAAGTTTGAACTGATCATAGAGGGAGTTAAGGAGAAATCGGTGGAGTGATAAGGGGAGAGATTTGAGGAGAAAATCAATGAGTTGATAAGTGGAAGCGTTGTGCCGAATCTGGACTCTAGCACTCTAGGAAATTCGGCTAGGGGGTTACTCGTGCCGAATTGGTCTTTTGGCTGCTAAAGTTTTCTGTATTGAAGAGAATTCTCTCTTTCGCAATTGAAATTTTGGTCAGTTTCGATTTTTCTTTTCGCGATTGGTACAAGTTTGTCAACAAGCTAAATTTTTGAGAGACACTTCAATGTAACACACCAAATACGACCATAACGTCTAGGCCAGATTTGGGATGCTACAATTTGGTACTAGGAACATTTGGCTCATGAATAACAGAAGTTACTTCTTCTAAAGGTTTCTTATTTTGGTACTAGTGTCACGGGCTGCAGTTCAAAGCCTGTGACCAGCGCACCAAATGCATCCAATGGAGGTCTGTTGCTCAGATGGGGGTCATTTGGCCCACAAGAACTGGCCCAATTCAAAGAGATATTGGAGAAGCCTGTCAGATTAAAGCCTAGTTGGCCCGATAGCGAAGAGATGGCAACTTAGGCTAATATGGTAACTAATCTTAGAAGATAGAGGGAATCATATCTTGTAAAGATTAGATTAGATTTAATAAGGCTTATCTTGTAAATCCCTAAAATTAAGGGATATGGTTAAATCTCATCCGTCGATGTAATTGTATCTTGACCGTCGGTTTTGGGGGAGCTCAACTATAAATAGAGAGCCTCCCCCTCATTTGTACTCACTCCTGAATTGTTTCATTATTCTTTGTGAATAAGAATTGAGAGCATTTACTCAAACACTTTGCGAGCGCTCTTTCTGTTGTTCTTTTGTAGCTTCTTTTGGCACAATCGCTTCCGCTATACAAATTGGTGCCTTGGAGGAATTCTAAGGAATCCTCACTTTTGGGCGTAAAGGCTAACTTGGGCGAGTTTGGAGCGAACGGATCGCCTAAGGCCGTACGGTTTGCGAGACGAAAGGTCTAGCCCCGTGACACTAGGGACATCTTTCTTTCAAGTGGCCATAGGATCCATATTAATAGCATATTGTTGGAAGAGACTCGTACTTAACTTTGTGGATTCTTTTGGCAATCCAAATTTTTGAAACAAGAGGCTTCGAAAAATCTAGCAAATTGTCCCATTGAATCTTTATTAGTTTGAAGATCGATCTTGATTACAGTTACAATCATCTCTCCAATCTCCTTTAGAATACTTTTCTTGTACAACATTCTTCATAGATTGGGAATACGAATCCACGCTACAACTTTGTGGGGGTATGGATGTAATGTGTAAATTGAGGCATCCATGGTTGAACCGTCAAATAGTGTTCGAAGATCACCCATGGTCCTCTAGAGAGGAAATTAGTGTAAGCCTCAAAAGATTCAAACTTTGTGAGATAATAATCAGTCTCAATGTCTATCAATTGAAAGCACATTGTTGGTTTTCATAAGGAGCACACTTTGTTCCACAAAGCATTATAACATATTTTCCTTCCAAACAACTTAACAACAATAGTCTTGGACATGTTTTTCTCAATTAGTGAATGAACTCACTCAGAGAAATCAATGGAAGGGACACCATCAATGATCTCCTTCCTCACATTATCATATCTTAATTTAATATCATCCTCTGCCTAGGAGTCTTCCTTAGAGTTGTCAGCTAACGACGAATTCATCACCATGTCCCTAAATGAAACCATTTTGGGAGTAAAAGGATCCATAGGATCTTCCCTTCCCCCATCATCTAGTGGATCCTCCTCTTGTTGCTTGACCTTCTTAGTTGCCCTTTCAAGGCTTCCCTCATTCAGTCCATTCATTTTCTTTACAATGTAGTAGTATTTACCAAATATTTAACATACGCGTGTTCAAAAAATAAATATCATTCTATTAAATTTTATATTGAAATATTATAATTTTCTTTTTTTTTCTACACTTATCTCTAAAGATAATAACTGTTAGACCTCAAAAATCGGGTTAAAAGAATCAGGTTTGTGAAAATCGAAAGTGGTCATGCCCCAATTTGTAAGGTTATCTTTGAACATTTATAAAATCGAGGGTTTGAAACAGATACCCAAGGGTCATAAATAATTAATTAAAGTATTAAAATAATAATCAAGTATGATTATATTAATTCATTTAAAACAAAACTTGATTACGAGGTTTAATTTGAAAGTAGTGTGTTTTAATTAAGTTAGGACCTAATTGGAAAATGGGTAACATGAATTGAAATATTAATAATGAGACTTAATTATGAGTATTAATTATTGTATATAAACTAAAATAGAAATGTGTTAAAAAATATAAAGTTAAATAAGTTAATAAGAAAAAAAATTGAGTAAATGTGTAAGCTAATGAAGAATATGTAAGTTGAGCTCAAAATAAATATATACAATTGAGTGACTTAAATAAGCAAGAAATAAGACATAGATTGAATGGTTAGGCGCTAATGCATTTATCAGGTGGAGAGAGTTGATCTTTTCTCTCCTGTTCGAGTATTACTGGCCCTTGTTACATTATACAACTTTGATTTGAAGACTAAGAGTCTTTCAGTTTCCAAGATCGAGTACGGTTTAGAATTGATTGACATTATTCAAAATCTGAGTTAGGCCCATAACGGAAACGGAAAAGGAGGCGTGATAAATATGAGTCAAGGTGGAATTTTGTGGGGTGTGCCTTGTATTCTTCTCTCAGCTAAACTCTGCTATTTTTTCCAATTAAACTCTAATTATTCCAAGGATATTTTAGTATAATTACAACTCTAATCTTAGCCTATTTAAAGGGGCCTTGTATCCTTATTTTAAGAGGCCAATAAGAAAATGGGCTTTTCTTTAGGGCAACAAATTGTAACCGCATATGAGTTTTGGTGAGAGTTTCGTGGTAATTATGGAGGGTATCTTATAGTGCCCTTTTTTGTGAGTGCCCTATGAGATTTAAGTTTTTGTTTATCGGTTTGCTCTTTGAGACTTTGAGCTTTGTATTCGAGGCTTTAGGTAATGTATGTTTAGTACATTTAGATTAATTTTCTCCATATTGTATTATCGTTTGTTTACTCATTTATTGAAAAGTCGAAACCTCCATTATCTATGGTTTTTCCCTATTTCAGACCATAGGCCACATAAAATATTTGTGTTCATTCTTCTCCAATTTTATTATCTCGTTGTTTATACAGGTTGATCCCCAACAAATGATTAAAAAGAATTATGACAAGATTATAAGTTACAATAAAAATTGGAAAGATTAATATTTTATTAAGTAAATTAAAATAGTGTATATTAAATTTACTTAATAAAATATTAATAGTTTAGAGTTTATGTTAAAATATGTCATAAGTAAATTTATATTTTAATTTAGCAAAAAGGGAAAGATTAATTAAAATAAAAAAGAATTATGAAAATAAGTAAAAATATTAATGTATTTCATCTAATAAAAATGGTTTGGGATTATCATAAAAAAATAAACTTTACGGTAAATATCAACACAAACTACAAAGAGAAAGATTAATTACAATAAAAAGTAAAAAGAATATCATTAGTTTATAATATTTTTGGAGATATTTTAAAGATTAAATAGCATTAATATAATCTAATTTAAATTATTTAAATATTTTTATAATATTTTTAGTTACAATAATTTATTAATGATTCTCAAAAAATATTAAAAAATTAAACAAAAACTATGTTATAAAAAATATTAAAAATTTAATACACACAACTTATCCATACATTGTACAGAAATAGAAATTAATTTTCATATATAATACTTAAGTTTGGAATCAAATAATTTTTTTATATACAAATTAAAAAAGAAAATAAAAGGAAAATTTAATTTTAGAATATATTATGTAATTTGTCGACAATTTTTATTATAAAAGATTTAGTATTACTAGAGAAAAACACGTGGCCTGCTTTTGATTTGGATAATGTCGGGAGCATAATTGCAAATTGCTGAGGTCGTTTTCTTCTTTCACCTTATGGTTAAGCGAATCTAAGGACATTTTCAAAGTTAATCTATACTTAATATTCTTATTTTAGAAAAAATAAATACGAGGAATAGCAAGGTTTTCAAAATTGAATTAATGATTCAATTGGTGAGGTTATTGATTCTATTAAATAAATTATTAAAAGCGATGAAAATAAAAAATAAAATAAAAAGTAAAAAATTTAGTTTGACTGTCAGTTTAATTTTTTTTAGTTTAATTTAATTGATTTGTACTGATTCATAAGTTAATTAATCCGAACTAATCCCTCAACTAACTCCTGATCCTACTAATCCGACCAATTTGATTGGCTAATCTTTTCTAATTTCGAAAACCATGAGGAATAAGATATTTAGACTTAAATTTGTTTAAAGATTAGATTTATTTATCAATATGGAATGTTATTGTATTACGCATTTTTAATTGATTTAGTCCCTCTATTACAATTTGAATATTTTTAGTTTATTTATTTATTTTTTGAAATGTGCATTTTCAATTTTGATGTCATTTTTTTTTGTGTGAATCTAATTAAATAATTTGATCGAAGTTTATTTTTTAACACATGATATAATATATATACCTTGGTTTTTTTGTATAGTTAGATAAATATTATATTTTTTTTATTTTTTGGTCAAAATTAGTGTATCCATTACCGGTATCAGTGACTAATATGTTCGCTGTGGGTGCTCTCTATAACTGGTTATGATATGTGCTTTATTCTTATAAGTGCGGACTGAACCCCCGACTACATGTTTAGGGGACGAGGTGAGCAGTAGCAAAGCCAGTGGGGTTGGCAGAGGCCTCGACCCCCTAAAGGCCATTTTATAAGTTATAAAATGTTAAATTGGTAATGGTAAAATTACACTTTGACCTCCTAAAATGATAAAAATTTGATTTAATCCTATAAAAAGTATAAAGATATAGGCTATTAAAATAGTAAAATTATATTTTTACTATTGTAAAAATATACAATTTAATTTCGCTCCAAAAAAATTAAATTTTCTGACTTCGTCTTTAAAGGTGAGCAACCACCACGCCATGCCTCATGATTTTCTTTTTCTTTTAATGTGAAAAAAATATTAAACTACAAAATATATCAAAATATATGTCATGTCATTACATATTTTTAAAAATAAGTTATGTCAAAATATTTGATACTAAAAAAAGAAATTGGCATGGGGATTGAAAATGCTCAATTTTGAAAAGTAAATATTAGAAATAACAAAATTATAATAGAGAGATTAAATTCATAAAATTGTATAAAACAAGGACTTATATCTAGAATTTTACCAATATTATTATATTTAAAATGTTATAAAAAATCAGTTTCATTTAGGAAAATTAATGTGGATGGTGGTCAGAATTTGAGAAATATGGAATAGGTATGACTGGTGGTGTGATCCGAGATACAGATGGTTTGTCGTGTTTGAGATTTGCAAGGAACAAAGGATTGTGTAGCGCATATAACGTAGAACTCTGTGGCATACTTGATCTTGAACAGGCTTGGAAGCTTGGTTGTTGAGATGTGTTGTTAGAATCAGATTGTTTGAAAGCGCTACACCATATTAAGGGGAACATGATAATTAATCACTCAAAATCGCATGTCGTAAATGCGATTCGAGATTTGTTGAGGCATGAATAGAATGCCAGTTTAACTGACACGTAACGTTGGCTGATTGTTTAGCAAAGGCTGCAGAAGGAATGAACATCAGCTTTCACCTTTGGTCTCAAACCCCTGATTTATCTGTTCCTAGATTAATTATTATGTAATAGTTTGAAATGCTCATATCTTTTAAACAAAAAAAAGTTTCATTTAGATTCGAGCCTCAGGTGAATAAATGATAGACTTTTATTTAAGCAACTCTTTTTGAATGTAGCGTGTGTGTATGATATAAATATATATATATAACACGTGTATGATAAAAAATCAAGGAAACAGTCAAAGCATCATGAAATCCAATTAGATCTTGGACTGGGATGAAAGGGAAAATAGCAGTCAATGAATTTTTTACAGCTAAATCTACAACTTGTTGAGGCAAATGTACTAAAAAAGTCAGTAGTTTTCTTCGGAACCATTAAATGTTTATCAATTTTGTTTTCTTTATAGTCAATTTTTAAAAAAAATCTTATTATTTTAAATATATTACTGATAAACATTTGTAAAGAATATATATTTTGATGATATCTAAGGAATTAGAATTTTAATTCTTAACAAAATGTGAGATATTTAAACGAATGATTGGTATTATAAGATTGATTAGATTTATAGATATATTTTTTTCACGTTGTACTTGTATAAAATTAAATGGGGTATAGAAAGGCCAAACGCGTGGTCATCTCTTTGACAGTAATACATAGAATCTGGGGTGTGTATGTCTCCATTGATGGGCACAGTATTAAATTTCTCGGCAGCAACAAAGCTAATTGAAGATAAAATGGGGACATTATCTTGAATTCAGTGGACCATAGATTACTTCAATACAATAGCATATGCTCTGTGATTCCAAAATCTAAAGATAATCATTCCCTCCACCCAACAATAGCTTACATTTTCTTCATTTTAAGATGGACTTCCATGGACGATTAACATTAACTATGTGCTAACTCGTTAGTTGTAATCAACTTTTTTTGTAAGGAATTATGAATTTATTTTGATTTAAATTCGAGATGGAGGGGATTTTCCTTAAACCCGTCCTGTCCTGTTTCACTCCGACTAATATTAGAATAGCACCTACCTTGCCTCAACCCGGAACCCAAACCCGAACCCGAACCCGAACCCGGACGGGTTTTTTCCCTCCCACACTGAAAAGTCTTGTAGCATGATTCGATAACGATAGCTAAGCTCAAGTGGGCACACGTTGAGGAAATTAATCATAAAGCCAAACCTGATTTTTTTGACTTTGAATGCCACATTTAATCCCCCTTTGAAAACCACTACTTATATATACCACTCCTATTATCTCATCCAAACGCAAGTTTACTCACAAGGAAAAAACAATTGAGCTTTAATGGCTTCTCAATTATCTTCCCTTTTCTTTCAATTCATTTTCATTTCTGTCTTTGCTTTTGCTACCACTCTAGCCAAAGTCCCTGCAAACGAAACCTTTGAATTCATCAACGAAGGTGAGTTCGGAGATCGGATTATCGAATACGACGCTAGCTATCGAGTGATCCGAAACGATGTGTACACTTTTTACACCTACCCTTTTCGCCTTTGCTTCTATAATACCACTCCTGATGCTTACATTTTTGCCATGCGAGCTGGCATTCCCAACGACGAAAGCCTAATGAGATGGGTGTGGGACGCTAACCGGAACGATCCGGTTCATGAAAATGCCACCCTCAAATTTGGCGAGGACGGGAATTTCGTGTTGGCGGATGCGGATGGTCGTGTTGTGTGGCAAACCAATACGGCTAACAAAGGTGTCACTGGGATTAGGTTACTACCAAATGGTAACTTGGTACTGTTTGATAAAAATGGGAAATTCATTTGGCAAAGCTTTGATTACCCTACTGATACTTTGTTGGTGGGTCAATCGGTTAAAATCAACGGTCGGAACAAGCTCGTTAGCCGGAAATCTGACATGGACGGCTCTGATGGACCGTATAGTCTGATACTAGACCATAATGGGTTCATTATGTATCTAAATAATTTGGGCCAGCAACTTATTTATGGGGGCTGGCCTACAAAGGATTTTGCTGACATTGTGACATTTGCTGCCGAGCCTGAAGACGTTAATAAAACAAATACCCCTTACGAGTTGGTGTTAAGTTTAACACATCTACAAGCTCAACCGAGCACTTCCCCGGCAGGCAACGGCCGGCGACTCCTCCAAGTTCGTCCGATAGGTGGAGGCAGCACAATAAACCTTAATAAAGTCAACTACAATGGCACATATTCATTCTTAAGACTCGGATCCGATGGAAACCTAAGGGCTTTCACATATTTTCCCCCAGCGAGTTACTTAAAATGGGAAGAGAGCTTTGCTTTCTTCTCAAGTTACTTCGTTAGGGAATGCGCTTTGCCATCCAAGTGCGGCACATACGGGTTATGTGACCAGAGAATGTGCGTGGCTTGCCCAAGTCCGAACGGGCTGTTGGGTTGGAGCGAAAGCTGTAAACCACCGAAGCCGGTACCTTGCCGGGCCGGAGCTAAGTTCGATTACTACAAAATCGTGGGGGTGGAACATTTTTTGAACCCATATTTGGATGATGGAGAAGGTCCAATGAAGGTTGAACAATGCAGGGACAAATGCAGCAAAGATTGCAAATGTAAGGGATTCATTTACAAGGAAGATGCGTCAAGGTGCTTGACGGCTCCGGTGCTTGGGACTTTGATCAAAGATGTTAATACTACCTCTGTGGGATATATTAAGTACTCAAAGTAGATTTAATTATTTTGTGATTTTGTATTAAAGTTTAGTGAAAATCAAGGTTATTTATTGAGTATTAGGTCATTAAGAACTCAAATAATTTTCGTGTAATACTTAAATAAATGATGAAATGTCGTATGCGTTTCAGTACAACGTTGTACAATATATATCCTTACAAGTAATTTCATAAACTTATTCCCAAATTACTATGATATGAACTTAGAAACTGAATAAATAAAGGTTTAATGGCAATTTTAGCCATTAATGTTTGCATGTTTTGTCAAAATGATTCTAACTGTATTTTTGAGCCTGTTTTGGCCATCAACTTTTGTTCTTTTTTTTTAAATTGTTTTTCTAATAGATTTAATAAAAATACCGTTTAAAAGGTTAATGGGGGTTATGTGAAATATTTTTAATGAGATGTAATTTATTACTTAAAATAACCTTATTAGATAATTACATGTGGAAAATAATAAAATAAATAATACATGAAATTAAAAAAATAACTCTTAATTTAAAGAAAATAAACATAATTATCTAAAAAAATTAATTCAATAGAAAGATCTCTTAGTAAATAAACCTATGAAAGATTAAAACCTTAAGAAAGATTAAAACCTTAAGAAAGATTAAAACCTTGAATTTATTTATTAAATTTGCCAGAAAAAGCAGTTTGAAAAAAAATCAAAGGTTGATGGCCAGAAAGGCTCAAAAATACAATTAGGACCGTTTTAAAAATTATGCAAATATTAATGACCAAATTTATCATTAAACCATAAATAAATTAAAATTTAATTATTTAAATGTTATTGGATTCAGTTTGCTTACTCCATATTGGCCCATCTCTAGTGCAATAGCTTGATTCTCAAATGCCTGGGCTTATCAAATTTCTTCTGCTTTTCTCTAATTGGGCAACGGAATATTCATCAGTTGGACCCATATATAATTAGTTGATTTGGGCTAATCATTTGATGGACTAAATTTGAGTTTTTTTAACAATCCAATAAAATTTGTTATGAAGACGTCCAAAAATTTACCAAGGAAGAAAAACAACAAAACAAAAGGTTTTTTTTTTAATGCTAATTTGATTAAAATAGTGATCGAATCAATTAAAAGCTTTTCGTCGATCGGATTGAATTATTTAAAAATAGAAATTTCAATTTTATTTTATATTATCTAATAACATAATAGTATGCTTCAAAAAATATAACTAAGTGATTAAAACTTAAAAAGAGTATAAGTGATAATTTAACGATTTAATCATCATATTTCATTAATATAGATTGTGCATGTTAAATTTGACGTCAATTAAATTCAAAATTTTGCATGCATGACAAGTACAATTGTATTGATAAATTCAACATACAAAAATATACAAAGGTATAAATGGATCCCTTCCTATATGTATATGATAAAATGAAAATCTTTAAACATTTTTACCCTCAAGTGAATGATTGCCGCCGTGATCCTCGAACAAGTTAAAAACATAAAAAATAAACATTTGAAGGGGATTTATAAGTAGGATCAACAAGTTTAGATAAATTCACAACAACATTTTTCTATTTTTCCTTTAGTGATGGAGCTTTCGATTTGTTGGTTGTTTTAATTCGATATCCCAACTTCTGTTTCAATATAGATTAGAACAAGACAGTTTAACAAATAGATTATAAGAGGAGACTAATGCAAGGAGAGAAATCAATACGTGATGTTTGTTAACGTATTTCGGATTCACCAATCCTGTTTTGCTGAGCCGCGCTTAGTGAATGATTTATTCAACAATGGATTTGGAAACCTATTGGTTAAAACCCACTCTACCCTTACACTAAGAAGCAATCCAACTGTTACAATCACTCACCCAAAAAAATCCTCACATATAAATAATAAAACTCTCTTCAACAAATACTTAGAAAGAGTGTCGAAAATACTTAGCTAGAATAACAAAACAATGGTTTAGTAAGATACTCAAAAACTACTCTTTAAGTGATGCCAAACATTTGCCTTTCTATAGGCTTTCTTCAAGTCCTCATCAGGCAGGCCTTTAGATAGGCTTGAAATACTCATATAAAATCTGAATTTATCCTTTAAATTATCTCTATAAATTATCTCATAAATTCTTTAATAAGCAAGTCTCCTACTAACTTCAAATACTCTTAAAAGATAAGAATAATAACAAGGATAAAGTTTACTTTCAATCTAACTTTCTTCTTCCTTCTTTCATTCGAAGCAAAAGCTTCTAACAATCAAATACATCGACTACACTTTAACTGTCCCAACATGCTGTCTCAAGTGCTATCCTAACTTGTTATCTCAAGTGTTTTCGAACGAAGAATGAAACAATGCACCACAAGCAGTTAAAGTCCCAATAGATGTTTTGTACAGTTCAACTAAATATTTTGGAGTACGACATATTTGAGACCAATAACCTTTAGTTCTGCATTCATAACAAATATTTTCATTGTTTTGCACCATATTATTCGTTTTAGAATTTATCTCATGTTTGATCCATTTCATTGAATTCTTTTTAGTAACTTTATCTCGAAAGTTCAAAAGATCGATACTCACATATCTAATATTTAATTTTTTTAATGCGAACTCTTTTACCACCATGATCTCATCCACGACTTTGAGAAAACGTCACTTTCACTTCAAGGAATGATAATGAACTAATTGGACGAGATTGAAAAATTAACTTCAAATATTTTGTGAATCTACGTTCTCAATATTGCTCCTACAAAAGCACATTCGATGCATGGAAAGTCAAATATATTTTTTCTAACCTATCCTCTTAATTAATTTTCTCTTCATATAATTTTAATTTAGAAATAATTTTAAACACCACCAAATTATTTTCACTTACAATTTTAAAATCTTGTAACCATAAGTGTACCCACTCATATTGAGCATTTAGACAAATCACCGTTTTTTGGTCATCGTTTCTTTACATTTCGTTTAAAACATTCCAAAGGGTTAATGGGTCCTTAAGACTAAGGTTTTTAGTTTCTAGATGGTGATGGAAGATAATCAAAGACAAAGCTAGAAATCTTTTTCGAGTGGAAGAGAAGTGAGATTGAATTATAAATTTTTATGAGAGTTAAAATACAATTTTACTATTATATTAACTCATAACTTTATATTTTCTAAAAGGACTTAACATATAAAAACATATCACTTTGAGGGACCAAAAGCAAATTTTTTCAATTTAGGGGGTTGAGGTAAGGGCCCCCTGCCTGACCCACATTGCTCTCAAGCAATCCTGAAAGAATGCTTGGTTTCCTTCTTTAATTGCATCTCCCAGATTCATAGAATTAAGATGAATTCCATAATCTAAGTATTCTAAATTCCTAGATAAAATATGTCAAATGAATTAGGTTTTTACATTGATATAATGAAAAGAAGTTGGAGTGATTTTGCTACAGTACTATTAGAGACTTCATCATGTCGATAAAATATTGTAAAGAAAAACAAAGAAAGATCAAAACAAATAATAGATTTTTGATAATTCTAATTCTTCAAGAACTAGTTAAGCTACTAATCTTTCTTATTCCTGTTGTTGGGTGAAACAGGTCCCTTCGTCATAAATACATAAGGGTTGATACATTTCATACTACAATATACCAGAACTTATACATGAATTAGATTAATAGAGAATGCCATGTACTATATGAGTATATGAATTCCATAAAGCATACTGATAACCCTTTATATATCTAGTCATCCATACGTTCTAAATTAAATTGCTTGTATCCTAGTGTAAAACAAAAGTTAATCTTCTCTTAAGTTAAGTTATTTGTTCAAGCTCGAAGTCCAACTTGATATTTGGAAGGATTTGAGTATAAATTCGAAAAATGAATTTGAACAAAAAGATTAAAATTATTTAAAAATGGGTCGAATTTAGTCTTTAGCATTCAAGATTCAAGCTTAACCATGCTTTATCTGTTTTTAATATTATATTATATTATATAAAAATTAAACCTATAATAATATAAAAATGTTAGGTTATTCATGTTTACAATTTTAATAAAGATATATAAAATACATTAAGACCGTACCATGATTTAATCCAACCAAAAAAAGCTAAAAACTATAATTCACAAAGTTTGCCGCTGTCCTATAATTTGAGCATCAATTTCTACATGAATATTATGAGCAAAAATTATAATTCGCAAAGGTTGCCGCTCTCCAATAATTTGAGCATCAATTTCTACATGAATATGATGAAACTTTTAACCAATCCCAAATCTGTCAAGGATTTGGATATGAGAAAGGTGGGTTACCTTTACCTTTTTTTTTCCTAAGAATAATATTTTAAACCCTTCACTACCTGAATGGAATAATTAAATTAACCTCTGATTTAGAGGTTTATTGGAAGGTGATGTTGACAATTTTAATGCTTAAAAAAATTCTACCACAAATACCTTTTTAGATTAATTAATTATTACATGGTCAATTAGCCAGCTTTGTGTCATCATTTCTTTGGTATTATTGGCTTAGGTTTCCATCCTAAGAAGACACCTTACCATTTCCCCCACCTTCTAACACATTGAAATATGGGTAGGCAATAGGCATTGATTCTCCTACATTAACCCATAGCAATTCTTTGCCACAACTTTCTTTTAATCTTTTTTTATATTAACATATATATATATATATATTAACTTTTTAAATAGTTTTTAAAGGTTTTTGGTTAATTATTGCTTATAGATATGGTTAACTACTCCTATATTGTAATTTTTTTTTAAAAAAGGAAGAAGAAGATTACTTTAACCAATATCAATGGAAGTTAATTAATGTTTCTTTTTTCCCCTAAAAGGATGGTTGTTTTCATTTCTTCGGCCAACATTCCAAAATCCCATTTAATCTTTTTGGTAGTTGTTCTTGTCATATATTCTTGTAGAGCAATTAGTAGCATTCATTGCCTTTTATATGCATGAATCCCAAGGAAAATGAAATCCCAATTAATAAAGCGCATGGGAATGGGGTGAGTATATAAACCTTTTTTCTCCTCTTTTCCTTACATTTGAAGCCCAAATATTGGGTGAGCATCCACCTTTTCTCTTCCAATATAAGAGGCTCAAGATTTGTATTCAAAGATCTTCCTTTCCCAAGCTGTTATTTGCCTTTTCTCCTTAAAAAGGCATCTACCCATTAGAAGTGTTTATAAATTGAGTTGAATCAGATTCAGGTTAAATTTATGTATAATATTAATTTAAAGATTACTCGATTAAATTTTATATAAATTTGAAGTTTAAACTTGAAATTTACAATCAATTCCTCTATCGTATGAGACCACCTTTGTGTGCGTATATATACCATCTTAATTTAGGGTCTGAACTCAATGATTGTTGCATCACTTGCAATGCATCAAGATTATAAGTCCAATTATAGTTTCCTCTTAATTAAACTTGATGGACCCCAGTGAGTCTATAAATAAACAACATGTATGTATGGATGTGTTAATATATGTTTGACAAATAGAATGCTTCTCCATTATTTTCTTGTCTCCAATCAGATTTTCTTTCAAGGTAAGACAAGATGCTCATCATGGTTGCCAAATTTTTATCTTAGGGATTAATTATTTGGGACAGATTTAACATTTTTAAACGTTTGTTTAAAATTTAGAGTAACTCTTTTATATATTTATATTTAAAATTAATTTAAACAAAATAAAAAAATTGCACCATATCAAATCATATTTATAAAATCGTACCTAATATTAAAGTCAGAATTATTAACCTAACAGATGACCTGACCCATAAAGAGTACCTAATACTAAAATTATAATTATAAACTTAACAGATGATCTAACTTATGAACAGGATTAATATCATCATTGTTTGTATTTCTTTTTATTTCCTTTGGTTTTTTTTTTCATTCACTTAATTTTGTCCCTTTGTTATTGTTCAGAAAAAAAAGTTATCCCTTTCCTAGGCTTTCTATTATAGAATTGGAATTTTAATTGACTATTAAATTGTTTTCAAATTTTTACATAGTTTTTAAACATTTGTTGATCTAACATGAGTGCTACCTCAAGCTCTTGTTTTTCTCACATTTGTTGATCTAACATGAGTGCTACCTCAAGCTCTTGTTTTTCTCTAGAAAATTGGCTGTTAAATTGTTTCAATTTTAATTCGTTCTAATTTCTGACTTGAGATAATACTTGATAAATTTAGTTGAACTATTCCAAAATCTAGAATAATGTTATATTTTACAACTACTATCCCTTATATTTCAATTCTGTCATCCCCATTTATGTCATATAAGTAGTAGGTTAAGATCGATTGAATCTTAACTCGATTGTAATGGATATTATTACCAATGCAGGGGGACGTGGGTTCAAGTGCTCTAAAGTACATTATTCTCCTATTTATGGGTTGGGTAGGAGCTATGGGTAGTTTTAGGCATTATGTCAAAAAGAACAAATATGATCAGAACTTATAATAAAATTAATAAAAAAAAAGTAGATTAAGACTTAACTTGGTTGACATCACCTTTATTACCAGTGTAGGAGGATGTTTGTTTGAGCATGTTGAACACGTTTATCCTACTGTTTAAAGATTAGAGAGGAATTATGAAAAGTTTTAAGCATTATAAAAAAATCATCAATAATATCACATTAATTTTGTAACCATAGGTGGGTGGTTTAAGAAAATGCGAGTACAAATGTATACATTTAAAAAAAAATTATGAGTAGTGTTTTTTTTTCATATAGAACATAAATATTCTTAATTTATATTTAATATTTTTCTTATGTTTTTGACTAATCTCACTAACTGAGTTTATGTTTAGTTAATGGATTAAATCAAGTTAGTAATGATAGTAATACTTGTAGTATTAAACAAGTAAGAGACTAAGAGTGTATATATATATATTAGATATTTTAATCGAAATAGAATGTAGTAGTTTTTACACTAGCTTAGAAATGAAAAACAACATAAAAAGAAAAAATAAAAGGAGAAATGAAATCCTTTTTTTATATTATTACCATAGTACGTATTTTGGGCGGATCGAGTCGGGTACGATTATATATTATATGAGTGTATTTCATGTTTGTATCAATTTAATTAAATTTAAAATAAGAGCTTTAAAATTTATTTAAATATATCTATATTTGTAAATAATTAGCTCAAACCTGTTTTATGTCTGTTTATATTATTTTTCAATTTAAAAAAAACTAATTTTAATTTATTATTCAATAAATTAATATATTTTTTATTTAATAAAAAATTAAATATAGACAACTTTAACATATTATTAATGTTTACATTAAATTATATATTATTATAAAATTAATTTTAATATGATACAAATTATATAGTATATAACAATAAAATAATATGTATTAGATAATTAAAAAATAGGTTGAGTTAAACCAGACTCGAATCTTAAATGTTAAAATTCAAGCTAGACTCATATTTTAAACAAATCTAACATTTCTCTATGCCCAATTTTTAGATTTTATATTTTTATTTAAATTCTTATTTCGAATAAAATTTTGAGTTTAAATAAAAATGAAAAAGCGATAAATCTAGAGAAGTTGTATGTATATATATTGTATTTTGTACCTCTAATAATAATAAGACAATACAGACAAAAACATTATTGAACATAAGCTTGCATTATAGCTAAAATTGGTAAAATTGCTCCGTACGTCACATATATATATATGCACATGTATATATCTATTCATATACTATATTATAAAAAAATATTTATTTAATGTAAATGAAGTTTTGATTTAATAATAAGATTGAGGCTTTTAAGAATTTTGAAATATTATGTTTAAGTTATATGTGATTTTATTTATTTATTTTGATTTAAATTTTATTATGTGTGGGTTTGGTTAATATTAATGTGCATGGTTTAGGTTTTAATTGGCAATTGACCGACAGTTGATAATTGATTGTTGATTGTAGTGACTAGTTTGACCAACCGATTCTACTAACTGTTTATTTAAAAGTGTTTGACAAATAAGGGTATGCCACAAATAAGAACATGTGGCAAAGGGAATAATTTTTTTGCAAGTATCGTTAGATATGTCATTCCATATATCTCATTGTCAATCAACTGTGAAAAACATTGTCCCTCCCAGCTTTTTTTTTGAGGTTTTAGCTTAACAAGTTCTTGCAAACCTCCATTCACTAAACACTACAATTAGAAGATTTGACTACCCAATTCGCCATTTGCCCAAATCAACTAAAAAAAATCTAAAACTCTGTTTACCAAACACTCTCTTAATCTTTTAAGAGTCTAATAAAAATCAGCTAATTGATTAAAATGTTGCTTGATTATTAATTAAATAAAAGAATTTGAATTCAAAATTTCAAAAAAAATATGAAGTTAATGAGAAAAAAAAAGTAATTAGTCAAATTAAGATCCAAATTAAAGATTGAACACGCAGCTGTCACAATTGACAAGCTGGGCAGCCTAGGAGACATTTCACGTGCATCTCAATTACCGGCCTTCAGCAGAAAACAATAATGTAAACCTTTGTAGTTGAGGCTTTCACTTCACTTCAATTACGCTAATTTATTTCAAATTGTAATTTAATTCCAAACTTAAATTTAAAATGTAATTAATTAATTAATTATTTTCTTGCTAAATATGAGCGGAGGTCGATTTGAGTAGATTTTTTTGAATAATCTCATTATAAGTTTTAATCATATCTATTCTGTTTGGCACAATGCTTAAAATTACTTATAACCTCCCAATCCATAAATAGGAAGATAATGCGTTTTAATATACTTAAACTCACATTCTTTTTTACGTAAGCAACAATGTTCGTGCTAATCGAGTTAAGATTCAATTGAATAGATTTAAATTTGGGTCATTTATAATTTTTTTATTCAGGGTCTTTTATAATTTAGATATTAACAATAATTTTAACTATGAAAATTTTAAATAATTTTGAGTTTAAATTATTTTAAAATAATTCTTTTTAAAATTTTCTAAGGAAGCTCGTTTAATGTTAAGATTTAGGATTTAGGTTTAAATATAATTATTATAACTTAATTTAAGTATTTAGAATTCATAAATAAGTTATTAATTCATTAATTTTTAAATAAACATTTGTTATAATATGACAATTGCTTGTATTTGTATTTTAAATTCAATATTTGTTGGCGCCGAAAGGTATACAATTAATTTGTATATAAAATCAAATTTTAAAATAATTTATTATAAAAGCGGTATATCATAAATTAATTGTATTGATATCTGTACAATTATATATAATTCCACAATGGACACCTGTCCATTTTTTTTACATGAAAATATTATAGGTAAATTTTAATTCCAATTTCTCTACTTTTTCGATTATAAGAATGGTTAAATTTCAATTTAATTTTTATATTTTGCTTAAATTTGATATTTAATCTATATACTTTAATTTTGATATAATTTCACACCTCAATTTTTATAATATCATAGTCTAAATACTTTATTTCAATTTAATGATGTGAATTTTTAAGAATTTTTAGCACTATTAAAATTCTTTATTAAATTCAGGTTTGTTACAATATTTTTTTTTGTTACGTGAATATTAAGTTTTTTTTTTCAAAATGCCACACCAACCCAAAAGAATTCTAACTGTGTTAGCAAATAAATCTAAATTTCAAATACCAAGAGTACAAAAACTTTAAGCAAATTGTAACCTTTAAATTTTCACTCTATAATTTAGTTAAGAAATAAATAATTAACCCAACGTGAAGTGTGAGCGAAAATCTTACTAGTTTAAAATAATGGATTCGATGGAATCGTTTTCTTAACATAGAAATAAGTTATAAAAAAGGGTTTTTAGTTAAATAATATAAAATAAAAGGACTTAAATACTAAAAACCCTTGTAAAATAATTGAAAAATCAATTGAAAAAGTGCAATCAATTGGAGCCCTTAATTGAGAGTTAGCAATCAATTAAGCCCCTAACGAACCATTAATTGCTGACATGGCAATTGACATGGCATCTAACGTGGACACATTGATGACATGAAGGGTTTAATTGGTTTTCTAATTATTTTATGGGGGCTTAAATGATTTTTAGGAATTATATAAAAAATCTCAAAATTTTATAAAAATAATAAAATTTATTAAAGTTTATAAAAGGAGTATTTTAAAATTTTTATAAGATTTAATAATTTTTAATAACTTTTATAATTTTTATAATATTTTTATAATTTCTGATAAAGTTTAAAAACTTTTTAACAAAAAATTACTACTCTTTTTTGTTTCCCCTTATACACTATCTTACATCATACTTTAAATCATCCTTATCAAAGTCCATTGCATCATATTTCCTCAACCAAAACCATTACTCATCACTCACTTTAAATCAAACCCCTTACCCATATAAATTTGGTCAATATCATACTTCAAGCTCCCTATTAAAACCAAATGCAAACCTTCAAAATAACAAAAATTTCCTACAAGTTTCTTTTATATATATATATTATAATTTTGATAACATTTTAAATAATTTTAATCATAATTTTCAATTTATATATTTTTCTATAATATTTGTCGTATTTATATTTTTTATTATTTTTATATTTTGTCCAAGCCTATTTCTATTTGTAAATGATAAACTTAAGTTTATTTAAGCTCTCTCATGTTTTAAAAAGTATAATGATTTCCATTTAATATTTACTAATCATATATATATCTTTTACAATCATTATATATATATATATGTTAATTTTTTAAACATAAATGACTTAACATATATATTTTAATATTTATATTAATAATACAGTATATCTAATTTTTATATAATAGAAATTACATAATGTATAAAAAAAACATTACATAGTCTTGAAAATAAGTCGAGTTGAACTTCAACTTTGAATGTTAGAGTTCATAGTAGCTTTTAATATAAACGAGTCTATTTTTTTTCTCTAAACTTATTTTTCGAGTTTAATATTTTATGTAAATCTTTTTAATTTAGAGAAATTAAGTTTAAGTTGTGTTTACTATTTAATGAAATTTAATTATTCCACCGAAATTCTAAATTTGGATTTATAGTAATCACATTAAAATATGATAAACGAGTTTCCCATGGAGAGAGAGTACCTTATAATTGGAAGTCGTCATTAAAAGTCTAAAATGGGTGTATTTACATTTGAGGAAGGGAGGATGGATATAATTTTGTTTTATAATGTAGCTAAATTAACAAAGGTTGCATTAAATACAGAAATAGGGAAGATTGATTTCAAGCCCTGGGAAACGTGCTGATGAAGAAAATTCTATTTTCTTTTCACTAATGCAATCTATTAGTGTCATGATTTTATCGATTTAAAACATTCTTGTAACATGCGATATGCTTTTATGTTATCATATCTTCTTTGCATAATTGTTTGATACATTATGAATAATTGAATCTGGATTACTAATTGACAAAATTTTCTTATTCAGCCCTTTTCCCTCCTCTACAAGTATCCTCCTCTCTCTCTCTCTCATTTTTCTTTTTTTTTTTCTTTTTTGGTTTTATTATTAGCTTTACTGTATATATATGGTAAGAAAAGATTTTAACATCCCATTGGAATTTATGATATATAGGGTAAATTATAAAAATAGTCACTTTTGTTTGCTTCAGATTACATTTTAGTCACTTATGTTATCGTTTTGTTGCGAAGTAGTCACTCTGCCATTAAGCTTCGTTACCTACCTAACAGCAATCCTACATGACAGTCCAAATGGGTTTTAAATGTCAACTTGGATGAAATTAGTTTTTTCAGTCAAAATGAAAAAGAAAACTAAAAGAAAAAAGAGACGAAAAGTTTTTTTTTTCAATTCAAGGTGTAATTAATTTAAAATTTTGAATTAATTAAATTTATTAAATTAAAAACGTATTATCATCCCAGTTGGATATCCAAGTTGGCATTTAAAATCCATTTGGATTGCCACATAGGATTGTCGTAACAAAGCGATAACGTAAGTGGTTAAAATGTAATATTTCAAACATAAGTAACTAAAATGTAAACTTAGGCAAACAAAAGTGACTATTTTTATAGTTTACCCTATATATATTTATAAAATTATACTTGTAAGATAATTTATGTGAAATACCATAATGAGATTTTTGAATTAAAATGGATAATACTTTTCAAGTTAAGTGTTGGCATCCATAATTGGTATATAAGTAATCTCTAAACAAAATCTAAGAGCTAAGTGCTATACAATAAGAGTCATCTCTAAAATCAGAGATGAAGCCAAGAGGTGGGCAAGGACTTAACCCTTAGTCAAAAGGGAAATTTTAATTAATAGTATTGAATTTTCATTTTAAGCTTTTTAATCATTCAAATAATTTGAAAAATTATAATTTAAACATTTTTTTAAATTAATAATTTAATTTAATTTTTTTTAAAATAAAATTTTTATTTTTGACCCCTCTTAAAATTTTATCTTGGTTCCTTTGATAAAATTTTTGAATTCATCCCTATTTGAGATTAATAGGGTAACAAGTTGTAATGGAAAATTTGAATTTAAAGTTAACAATTGTATTTAAGTAAAAGAAAGCATGTTACTGCATGCAAATTACAGGCATTCTTGGGAAAATATGATATATACAGAGTGTTTGGAAGCATGCTTCAAATTTTGAATCCAAATGCCAAATTAGAAAAAAGAAATTATTATAATAAAGTAAAAGGAAACAACTAAAACCATCACTTGTAATCAAATATTGTAATATTATTAAAATCATACATAAGTGTGTAATGTGTATATATATAATGTAATATTGGTAACGTGTTAGTGTATATTTTAAAGATAATATTATTAGAAGAGATAATCATATATTGTCAAATATATATATATTTAATGTCATGAACAGAAGTGGGAGATGTGTTGATGGTGGTGTCAATGGGGCATAGTGATGGTAGTGACTTCCATATTGAAGAAAAGTTGCTACAGTGACAGGCGAATTCTGAAAACACCCTGAATTCCTCCGTTGGAACTTTGAAACGTGGTGGCGGCTTAACCATTTTCATTGGGCATTCATGGTTTTTGGTATGGGATTTAGATGTTACTCCATCATTGCTCATTATAATATACACGAAAATCCTTTTTGAGGGTCAACCAGCTAATCTAAAGTATACTGTATTTTCGTGCCTACCCCATCATCGGAGTCAAAATCAAACTGTTGAAAACAAGGAGAGGTTATTTTTAAGCTGTATGTATCACTGTTTTTTTTGTCTTATGTCCAATTCTTAATTTCGTCCCTCTAGTTCATGAAAATTAAGAAGTTAGTCCTAATTTATTTGTTAGAATTTGATTCATGTACTTTACAAGAACTAAAACATTAGTCCCTTTAAATTGTTGATTTTTGCTAAGTAATAATGTAAATTGTTTAAATTGTTGATTTTTAGGTCAATGATTTAATGGCAAAGGTTTAACAGTTTTGTCCAATTGGATTAATTTCTATGTTTTAGTAAAGTAAAAATAATTAAATTCAAATAAATTAAAGTAAAAGGACTACGTTGTAGATATTAATATAATAAAGGCGAGTTGGAAAAGATAAAAATAAACAAAATTTTTTAATGAAACAGTGGTTGTAAAAAGTTCTACTAAATAAAGTTATCTGACTTGACCTAAAGTGTACTAAGTCATGAAATACAAAAAAGGGCAGCCAATATTAATTCCACAAATACCAAATGGATTAATTTATTTCTTAATTTATAGATCAAATCTTAAAAAGCAACAATATATACATGTACATGATAATTAATAAGATAACATTATTGACTAAAGAATTTATTTATATAAAAACCCACAAGAATAAAAGTGCAGGTTACAATGCTTAGAACTACTCATAACCCCTCTTAAACCCATAAATAGGATGATAATGTGTTTCAACGTACTCGAACTCACGTTCTCCTACACTAGCAATATTACCCATACCAATCGAATTAAGACTATAGTAAATAAAATTTTCGTTGATCAAAGTAAAGGTTGCAGGGTGATGGGAGAATATAATTAATGCAACCTTTTATCATCTTATGATCCTATATATTCTCTAAGATTATAGATTCTATGGAGTGTAATTTTTGGTAAGGTCCAAAATTGGAAAATTTCTTATTAATCAACTAAATTCTAACTAGGGTTAATTTAATTCAAGGTAAAAAAAAGAAAAGAACAGGTCAGAAATTTTAAAACTTAGTGGTAATTAGACTAATGTAGTCTATAATGATTGCTTGGATGATGGAAGCATAATTATAAATATATAGAAAATTTTTTTTAAAAAAAGCATAGTTAATGCTAATTGTACGATTAAAGGAAGAAAATATTGTGATAGCTAGAAAAAGAAGAACTAAAGCACTTTCATAGGCCCCATTGCTTGTCCCTTCAATTAGCTCCATTGATGTGATCTTCATTTCCCTATCTTCCCTGCAAATTTTCTTTCCTTTTCTTTTCTTTTTTTCCTTCTTCTTTGTGTAGACAGATACAATGATGTCAATTAACAAAGGGAAAGAAATAGCTGAAGGTTCTTCGGGACCGGCTGCTGTTGCTGTTGGTGCTGTTGTTGGTGGTGTTGGTGGTGTTGGTGGGGGTGATCAGCGGAATCCACCGCCGTTGAGCAGGTACGAGTCGCAGAAGAGACGGGATTGGAACACGTTTGGTCAGTACTTAAGGAACCAAAGGCCACCGGTTGCACTTTCTCAGTGTAACGCTAATCATGTCCTTGAATTCCTTCGTTATCTCGATCAGTTCGGTAAGACTAAGGTGCACTTACAAGGTTGCGTGTTCTTCGGGCAACCGGAGCCGCCGGGGCCATGTACATGTCCTCTTAGACAAGCTTGGGGTAGTCTCGACGCTCTCATCGGTCGACTCCGAGCTGCTTACGAAGAGAATGGCGGTTTGCCGGAGACCAACCCTTTCGCGAGCGGAGCTATTCGGATTTACCTTCGTGAAGTGAGGGACTCACAAGCGAAAGCTCGGGGAATCCCTTATAAGAAGAAGAAGAAGAAGCGGAATCCATTGAAGGCTACTGAAGTTAGCTCAACAAGCTTCCCCATTCAGCAACCTTGATTTCTTCTTGGTATTAAATAGTGGTAATTAAATTAATTTACTCATTTTCCCTTTCATCATAAGTCATATTAGCTTAGTTACAGTACAAGATCTGTTCTACTGTTATCCATAAACATCCAAATACAAGAAAAATGATTGAAGTTTACTGTAATTAATACATTAAATAAGCTTTAATTATCACTTTATAGGAAGAAAAATATTGAAAAAGCCTGTATAAAACTTTGGCATTCAGTCCAAACATTTTAAAGTTCTTTTTCCATTGATAATATAAAGCTATAAACCCTAGTGCTTCAAAACCCTAATTTGTATAGTAGCTTTGTTTTAAGAAAGACAAAATATAATAAATATGAATAACAGACATTGTTTGCTTTCAACATACAGAAATTTCGCCTTAAAAAATCTCACTTACATGCAAAAATCTGTATAGTTTTAATGGTATTGTAAATTTAATATAATTTCCCATTTTCAAGCTTTTAGGATTCTGCACTAACTTGTGCTCTCCATTAATGGCCATAACACTTTAAATATAATATATGTATATATATTAATGTCCTTTTTATAATCTTAACAAAATTTCATGATTGAAGATCTAAGGACAATAGGATAAACCCAAAATGCTTGCTCATTGTCTTTGTTCTTTTGCTGGGGATAAATAAGCTATCACTAAGATATCCTACACTGGATATATAATAAGATTAAAATCTATTAGATTTATAATAATTATATTAATAATAGCACCATTTTTTTTATCTTATAATTTAACTTGCCATTATATGAATGTCTTTTTCTTTGATGATAATTCTATATGCAATCGACCAGAATCAGATTTTCTTTTGTCTGTATCATAAAAGTGCTAATTGTTTCTCTATTTTATAACCCATAAATGCTCTGCAGCTAATATTAGTGTCAAGCAATATGACAAAAAAAAAAGAAAGGAAAAAAAAACCCTCTGCAAAAGCATCATAATTATGCTTATCTATGATCATGAAATTGCCTCAAATCATTAACAAAATTTCACTATCATATCCTTTCAAATTAGCTCAAAAACCCCCCAATGTTTTGAATAATTTCATTTTGTTTTTCAGGTCCTAAAATAAAAATTCCAAGAGTATTGAATCAGTTTGCTACTGCTACAAATCATCATGGCCAAAGCTCCTTCATCAAGATATTGGTAGATAGCTAGTTTATCAGCACTGTGTTTATTGTTTTTAAATGAGAATCAAAGCAGGAAATGGGGGCAATATATATATAAATATATATATAAACTGGAGTTGAAGAGGGTAAGTTGCTTTTTATTTTTATTTTTGTTCTTATTTTTATATTTTATATTTTCTTTTCTATTTCAAGTCAAGTTAATTAGTATTTTGTTAAATGCAGTCAAGTTTGTCACATGAAACTATTCTCCAGGTATATGTATATTTTGATGATGCAAATGACTACAATAATTTTGTACTTCAACTGTTCCAAATTTTCTTTTTATGATTTTGTATATAAGGGGATCTTCTTCAACATCTAGGACTAGGAGGATGGTACATTGCACATTAAATTATTACATGAAAAGTGCTTAGCTCTCTAGGACCTATATATATATATATACAATTATCTTTAGTCTAGATTATCACTGGAAGGTACAAATAATAATATACCAAATATGTATGAATATAAAATTATAGCATGAGCAATTAGGCATGTTAATTCCATGAGTTGTGTTTTAAATATTAGGATTTGAAGGGTCATGGGAGTCAAAATAATATAAGATTATTGGAGACCCTTTTTTTAAAATATTTTCTTTTCCTATTTCATAGTTTCCATTCCCCCACTTAAATATCTTGTCCCACATCTTCATAATGTTCTTTGATTTATACAGTGCATCATTGGATCCCTCTTCAGGGTTAATAAAAAATTACATAAGCTAGTAATTACTGTGTTTAATGTTCCATCCTTCACTCAATGATCAAATTTCTCTTAATTCCCACCATTTTGAACTTTAAAGTGCAAAACCCATCCATTTCAAGCTCCTTAACTAGCTTTAGTTCATCTGCAATGGCCATTTTTTTTTCTGATGTTTTCAAGAAAACAACACTTCATGTGGTTTTTGTAATGCTTATACCTCTCTTTATGAGGTGGGAGTCCTCCCATCTGGAAATTTCCATGTCTATATATATATATATTAAATTTTTGGATTGAATATATAGATATAGATAGAGTATTATAATTATTATATATATATATTAAATTATTAGATTGAATATATAGATAGATAGAGAGAGCAATATTGTTTTTTTATGGAAGAGTATTAAATTATTTTTCTATCAATGGATAGAGTATTAAATAGGACATATATTTCCTTTTTCTTTTGTCCAGCATATTTCCATATGGATTTTAAAATTTATCATGACTCGAATCAATTTACGTAATATGAATTGAGTTGTGATAATATAAGTTAAAATTATTTTCTTTCTTTTAGATATTTATAGGTCTTTCAAAATTTCGTAACTTTTAAATATATCTCCAAAGATTTAAATTCACGTCATCAAGTAGATAAATTGATATACATTCAATAGAGTACACTCATTTACCTATTGTGAGGTGGGTTCAAATCTTTTTTAGAGACACACTAAGCAACAATTTTGAGAGACCTCATAGATTGATCATAACACTTACTATATATATATATAAGCACCTCCTATTAATTATTTTCCTATCTAGAGGAATAAATTAAACTCTGCATACCATTTTCTATGTTTTTGCACTCATGATGAGTATGATCTTTACCTCTCATTTTTGTTCTTTTAAGTATAAGATGATCAACCTTTATGAACATGTTACCATTCCTTTCAATTTTTCATTGTATTCATAACATATAGCATCATAAATGAGTTGAGAACTAATCATATATGATAATTTGGGGTGAAAACATTCTAAATTAATCAACCATAAAACTTGTAGGTCTATGAACATTAGTGTCAAACTCTAGAAAGTGTAAGAAAATAAAAAATGAACCTCTTTATGTACAAACTAAAATTTGAATTGATATGGTGAATACAAGTATGGAAATACTTTAATGATTAAGAGTATTGATTGTTTATTTGTCCTACATACCTAATTAAGAAATAGTTCCAAAATTTATAAATACCTAGTTTAGAATTAATTATTGCAAACACCATGGCCCCCATTTTAGAAAGATAAGTAAATGGTAATCATTATAAAATGCTAAGAAAAAAAGAAATAACATCATGGTACATGTATCATATCTGATCAACTTCAGTCAATCATATAAAAAAACTATACATGTACTAGGAATTAAATTTCAAGGAAATTTGATATACTAAAGGTGGGACATTGAGAATATAATGTACAATTATCAAAGTTGGAAAATATATGCAAAGTAAAGATTCTTGAAGTGATAGCAAAAAAGGAAAAAAAATCAAGTCAATAAAAAGTTCTGCTGACAATTATTGACAAAGTTTAGAGACAGAAACTGCAATAACCTAATGCAACTTGAAAAAAAGCAATTTCCTTAGAACCAGGAGAGACTGATATGCCTTGAGGGGCCATGGAAAGAAATTGGTGAACATATATAGCTACATTATAGAGTTGTCTCATTACTTATCATCATAAGACTATGGTATAATTTCTCTTTCATTCTTTTAGAAAGGAGGGTGTGGGAATAGGAAAAAGGGTTGTAGATTCTAAGATTTGAATCTCAAACATGTTTGATATCGTCTCTTAAATGTGATTACATGAATCTGCGGAGTTAAAACTTTGAATTTTCTTTCCCATACAGTTCAAGTAAACCAGTTAAGTTGCTTTCTATCAATCTGATGTGTACCTAACCATTATTCTAGGCTAGTTCAATGGTATTTCACAGCCACAAACATTGGATGTCTCTCAGATTGTACTAGGAAGATGAAGTTATCTTGATTTGTAGACTGCAGTTTGGACTTTCAGATAGATATTTCTTTGCAGTCATTATAGCAGCATCTTTTTAGCCAATGCCTATGCATTAAGGATGTTACATTTGCTTCAATTCTCAGCACTAGCAAAAAGTGGGGGGCATCCCTAACACTAATGACACCTTATTCTATACAAATTTCTTCATGAATTTGCTGAAGAAACATGATATGTGTGTGTGTGTGTGTGTGTGTATGTGTATTAGATGCAAAATCCATAGAACATTGACAGCACACTTGCAACTTGGCTTGCATTTTTTGCTCCAAAATGTTCTGTCAAACAGGCCAGCGATTAGACAAGTATCATAAAAATAGGGAATGGGGGGTAGGGGGAGGAAAAGGGATTGGGTATTGGCTTTCATGTTATTTTCAAAAAATCAAATGCTCCATTAGGGTGAAAGTACTTGAAAATGGAATATAGTCATAGCACTAAACCATGGATCAAATCAATGGTACAATGAGAACTATGATATTATCAGAAGGAGCAAATACAAGCGTGAAAAATGCTGCATAAAATATCATACCTTCAATAAATCTAACTCTTTTATCTGTTTGTTCTTTTGTTCAGTGCTAGAATTAAGAAGTGTACATTCATTTGCTTAATCTATTCCCTTGCCTCAAATTTCTCTTTAAATATTGTATGCATTTTTCTTGTATGCATATATGTTCCCATGTTGCAGAAATTGCAACACTTAGGAGGGAAAGAAGAAAGGATGGAGAGTAGTTAATCTAACTATTTTATTAACAAAGTCTTCATCTTCACTCCTTTCTATCTTTCTTTCTAAGCAAAGTTCGAAAGTAAATGCAAATACTTATATAGACATATAGAATCATTGTAGGCTATGGGAAGTGTAATTAATGTTTACAACTAGTTATGGGTGAACTTCATAAATGTTACTGATCTGCTTCAAAGAAAGAAATCTGTATTGATACTTAAATAGAATTGTTAAAATTCTTACGAACTGAGTATTATTTCAATTGATACCATTATTGTTGCAATAATCGGAAGGATTTGGATTTCAACACACTTTAAGTACTTATTATCTTTCGTTTTAAGGGTTGGGAGTATAAATAGTAATAGGATTCGTATTAAAAAAAATATTGCTAAAATTCTTGTCTAATTAGTTCATTCAAGGCTATTTAAAGTGTCTTACAAGATATGAGAAATCAATGTTCTAAAATTTAATTTAGTTTTGACAGCATTATTTGTAAATAGTTGGATTCAAACTTAAAAATCACATAATAATGCTCTTGAATGATTATTGTCAAGAAATTTGTCTTTTATCTTTATATCGTTTCAGATTCTCTTTCTGACAGACGAGATAAGAAAGATATGATTTGACTAATAAAGATATTATTTTATTTTTTATTTTAAAGAGCTACTTTTAAAATATATCATCTATTTATAAGATTCTTTTATGATAAAATAATCATTAATAGATTTACTAAAGATATTATCCAATCACTAGAAAATCTGTCTCGCTTAAAGCGTGTCCCCATAATATATTTTAAATACGGAAAGCATATACAAACAAGATCTTCAATAGTATCTGAAAGATGAAAAGATATATTTCAACCTCAAACCTTTCTTCTTCTCCAAGAAAGTTAAAAAAATGCCCTAAAACTCATTTCATAGTATTCTAAAACAAATAGGTAAAAGAATGCAATTCCCTCCCACTCCATTTCTTTTTCAAAGACCCTACCTTTGTCCTAGTCATATGGCAGGTTTTTTGAAGGGCTCTTAAAGTTGCACTGTTGCAGCAGGTTTCAAACCAATAATTTAATCAGACTTTCTATAATGCTGTTGATGGACAAGGGATTAAGATGGCTTGACTCCATGAAAATGAAAGATAATAATGGTAGTGTGGGTATATATATACATATATCAAGGAAGCAAAATACAAGTTTCTATTAATTATTCAATTTTATGTTCCAACAAAGCAGCCATATTTTTGGGGGAAAGGAATGACAATTACGAGGATCGAATTCTGATTCTTGGGATGCCAACAAAGAATTATTTAGTAGTTTAACTTCCCATAGTGCAAATACCAACCAAAAACGGGTTCTTTAAGCTCAAATCACCTGAAGAAAATTAAGGTGTTTATTTTAGGATAAACCAACACTTTCCTTGCTGCTTAAACTAATAAGAAATGGCTCAAGAATTTGCATTTATCTCAATTACTTCTCAAAACACATATATTGAAGCTAGGGAGCTGAATCTCTACAATCAACAATCATAGTTGCAGATAGATACAAAAAGTGAGTGGCATTTCTGCTCAGGGGATGGGTTTGTTACATTAGGGAATACTCGCCTGCTGCAGGTTCAATAGAGCAGGTTTTGATGTCAAAAGTGGAGATCATTTCTGGATTCAAAGTCTTGAATCAGCTTCTAGAGGAACCAGGAAACATCGCAAAGCCATTTTGTTAATCAACCAATATTCTACTTTTTCAGCCAAGAGTCAGAAATTAGAGTTCAAATTGAGCAACTATTATGAGAAGACATCAATCTATATTAATAGTCAAGAAAATAACTCCAAAGAACTGGCCTGTTGCATCCAATTATATCACAAGAAAAACATGGATCTTTCTTCATTTAGGAACAATTATCATTCAGGCAGTTCTCATAAGACGTTGAACTATTTCATCTCTCAAAACCAGGAAGGAATTGCCCCTTGCACTAAGGAATGACATTGTTCAGGCAGATATTTGAAAGAATACATGATCAAAACGCATTAAATCTCACGTCCCATTCTGTGCTGAGTTGCTTACCTACTCATATTGATTGTTATTCTCCTATAAGTTAGGTGCACTTTAGTTCCACTGACTTCAAGATTTTGGCTCCTGAAATGGGATAGGCTATATGCCAATTTAGGCTCTTTCAAAGCCTGCTCACATAAAGATCAAACCTTTTAAAGTAGTTAAAGAACGACCAAATCTTTTTGGACATACTCAAACAACCATTCTACACATAATGACCAATAAAATATATATTACAATACTATTATGTTCAATAACCATGAAACTACGTAAAGCATATATAGTTTATCTTTTCACACCATATAACTAAAGAAATACAAAATAATTACAACAAACCTTAGGCCCAATTCTTATTTGCAACTCTGACAAAGTTTGATGCCTATATAAGCAGGAAGGCTTAATCTTTACTTGACCACTTTGAAAATTTGATCTTTATGAGAGCAGAGCCTCAAAGGTTTAGGTGGCCCAAATTGAGCATTTATCCAATGGGAACGAGCTTGTAATATGCACTAATTCATTGTGCGCAGAATCTCAACAAGAAACAACTAAATCAACCATGATATTTTCACATTTCAGAACACTTCGATGCAGTCCATATTCTAGCATATTCTTGCAGTCCGCTCCCTTTGTGCTGCAGAAAAGGAGATTTTTTAGAAGCCTCAAGCCTTGCTGTACATAGAAAGACTGCTCTTTCTCAAGTAACCTTGTTATGGATTCATTGAAAAAAAAAAGTTCTTGCCATGGACTCCATACCCCCAATCATCATAGTAACTTCACTTCTCTCTTTCAGCCATTTGCTATTAATCAAGCATGCAAAAGGCAGTAAAACTTACGGAATTCTGAATGACCTTTACTTCAGGTTAACTTCACTGTTTAAAACTAGTAGCTTAGTAGAAATTTATGAGCAAACCTGCAGAAAGAGAGCTTTCACACTCCCAGATAGAAAATTCGAAGTAGGGAAGACAAAACCATTGCTACCTACATTCCTTTTGCAGGAAGGGCCTCAGCTCAAATATTCTCTTGGAGGTGTGTCAATTTTGGAGCAAAATCTGCATGAAAAATCACTTACTAGGAAGAAATAAAATAGTTTTCTGCATCTACAGTCAGCTGCTAGTAAAATATTAATCTATTCATATGAAGAGTAACCCGACCAGAAAATGACATGAAACAGTGGTAACTACATTACAAATACAATAAAAACTTCAAAATGGTAATACATTATTGAGGACAACTAGCATATTAAAGCAAGACACAAACAAAAAACATTAGAGAAACCATGATATGAAGATCCACAAGAACTGATAAGCTCGCATATAAAGTGGAAACTTAACCCAGTTGGATTGCATCTTAGCTGCAATAATAAGTAGACAATATGAAGAAAAGAACTTAAAGCAAAATTTAGTATCCTATTGACTTAACATTGCTTATCTATTTTAAATTAAAAATAATTTTAAAAAAACCTCTGGAACAGTGCCTTGAATTTTAGAATCTTGAAGAAATAAGGGGAAAAATAAACTTGATGCTATATTTATCAGATTTCAATAAAATTGTTTCTTCCATTGTTATGGTGATATCTCCACTTAATGCATGTCCATGCATAATGTGATGCATTCCTCTCAAGGGGCCAGACCAGTCAATGCTAATAATTAATTGATCATCTCTAACAAAATCTGAGTTTCACTAGAAACCATCTATAAAAGTAAATTCAAAGAAGCCAGCAGGCTCAAACAAACACAAACACAAAGACATTAACATATACATATGCCATCTTAAAAGTTACAAAAAGAATATCACTCAAACATCTATAGAAAGATATATCTCACTAATAGGCCCATGAATACATAGACGCATACATATTTTCCAAGCTAAAATATATAGAGCTATCGCAAGATTATTTTGTTTACTGAGTTGGTTAAAGCAGTCAACCATATTAGAGAAATGTCCTGTATGGCAGTTTCACAAGTCTTATTTTCAGCTAATCAAAAGAACTCAATCTATCAAATAGCTGGGGTCAGGTAGCATTATGCTGATAAGATCAAAGAATCAATTCATTACGGATATGAATACTTGGTTATGGTCAAAATGTCCTTTTAGGGCATGTTTTTACTAGTCACTACAAAGCTTTTGAACCTCCCTGCAGTTCATATCCTCTACCAACCAGGTAAAAGGGCAAAAAGCTTGAACAAAGCACTAGAACATGCATAGGGTTCAAATGTACAACAAAAAATCAGGATATTTATTCATTCCTAACATTTAATAACTAGCACAATAAATATACCTATCTGACTAAACCACAAGCATGTACAAGAGCCAAACGCCAATCAACCCCTTTTGCAAAATGCAAGTTGATTTGACATCATGAGGTTGTGATTCAAGGATAAGATGTGAATTTAAACCAAAGGGCCAATTTATAGAAAAAACCTCAGGATCTAGACTAACCATAATGGTCTCAAACTAACAATTTAGATTCCTCCATGGCATGATTTTGAGATGAACTCTCGTATTTTAAGCTTTTTGTGACTTCAAAGAAATGTGCAACAGCTTCTTCAGGAGTCCCAACGAGAACGCCATGACCCAAATTAAGAATGTGCCCACATGGTCCTGCACACTTAAGAACCCTGAAAAATAGAATGCTAGTTTAAACAACTGGACCAATTAGAAGCATATTTAAGTTATATTTAACAAAGAAACAGAAAATCAGGATTTAAATGTGACTGACTTTCTTACATTGTCATTTGAATGCCTTTGAATATACCATCATACATATTCATAAGTATTCCTTAAGTCAATAGTTGGTCAGGCACACAGGATTAGAAATTGAGTCCTCAAGTTAGGTACAAAACTTTAGCAAGAATAAATCCAAGTAATTTAAATTGAAAATGGCATTCTTTACGACCCATTTCCCCCCTTTTTTTATTTGGTGGCTGGTGGGGACTACCGGGGGAGACAATTTGAACTACCACTTCTAGGAATAAGGGCGCCCTCCTAGTGACCTGCTCCAACATGATAAATCTACCGAACCATCTTATATTAGTCAAGTGGCCTTTGTGTGTGTGTGCCCATAATATTAGCAACAAAAGAAACAAGAATCTACCTTAAAATATAGATAAAAGTTGGCAATATAATAAGGGAATTCAAACACAAAGTTCAATGGATGTGAAAAACCTTTGGATTTCCTCCGTTACAGCTGGAAGTGGAGAAAACAAGTAAGCAGGGTCAACAATGCCCTGGACACAGATATCATTACCCAACCGCTTCCTTCCATCAGCCATATCAACTGTCCAGTCAAGTCCAATCACATCAACCCCAGTGCCTTTCATGCGCTCAAGGAGGCCACCATTTCCATTAATGTAGAGAACAAGAGGTATCTTAGGGCACTTATTCTGTACCATGCTCACAATCTGCAATTTTAGATATCCAACAAATGAGTACAATATAGACATTAAAAGGTATAGAAATATGTTATCTAAGGCAAATTTTCTCAACCCACTCAATAGGAGTCGATTGCTGGTTGGTAATAGAAGAGAGTCTGAGCTAATGTCTCTGTCTCCTCCTTTTTCTATATAATTTATAAAATGCAGAGTTCTTCGTTAAAATAAATTAATTTTCAAAATTCTTAAACCTTGTATGGCTTTGCTAGCTGCTTTTTGCTAGAACCAAAAAGCAAAATAAATTTTTAGGTTCACAGGAAACAATCTTTTGAAGAAAAAAAAAAATTAACTTTCATGGATGAGAAAATTCATTCTTGCACTTCTATATCAAATGATATACTTGATTGGCTTTACATTTTAGTCGTTCACTCATTTTAGGGAAATATGATTTTGTTTCTTATACAAATTTTTCAGGAAGTAAAAAGTTAGTAGAGAGACAGCAATCCAAACAGAGCCTGAAGTAACATAAATAGTTCAATAATAGCCACATTGGCAAATTAACAACAGAACTAACAGTCAAGGCAAAATATAAGACAACTGTTCTACTCATTTCGTGCACCGTTTCATTAGCTTTATGACAAAAATAATTAGCTCTGCAATTTCTAAGCAACAAGGTGAGAATGATTCAGTAAGGCAATATAATGATGCTTTATCCAACCAAGTTCCAAAGTACCTCTGTTATGTAAGGCTTTGACCACTGCTCCCACATATCAGGTGGTAGTTGCCCACCCCATGAATCAAATATTTGTATGCAATGTGCTCCAGACTCCACTTGGTAAATAATGTATTCAGATATTGCTTTTGTTAAATGAGAAAGAAGGGCCCTCAATAAATTTGGTGCTGTGTGGCACATACTCTTTACGGTTGTGTAAGTGCGGGTTGTACCTCCTTCTACTATATATGTTGCAATTGTCCATGGTGCTCCAACAAAACCCAGCACCGCAGCGTGATCTCCAACCTACGTAAAAAAGAACTTATAAAAAATAAAAAAGGAAAGAAAAAGAAATTTGGCAATTATAAAATTTGTATATTACTAAGACATTGTCTATACAATGCATGCTATTAAAACAGACAAATCACCTCCTGGCGCAAAATCTTAAGGGAATCCCCAACAAAATGTAGTTTCTCCAGGTCAATAGGGTGCAATGCCTTCAAGCAATCCTCAGAGCAAATCGGGGACTGAATGACAGGACCCCTTACTTCTTCAATGTCAAACAGGACACCAAATGCAGGCAGTGGAGTAAGTATATCGGAGAAAATTATCACTCCATCAGGGCGGAAAGCTTCCCAAGGCTGCAAAGAAATTTCCACAATGAGATCAGTTGTCTCGGATCTCTCTCTGAAGGATGGATGTTTCTCTGCAAGCTTTCTGTAAACAGACATATACCTTCCTGCCTGGCGCATCATCCATGCAGGAGGCCGACTTACAGGCTCTCCTCTTGCAGCTTTAACCAATAATGTATATAAAAGAAAAGATGAATGGAGATAAAAAGCATAGGTTGATTGCATCTCTAAAGTCCAAAGACAAGAATGTTCTTGCCGTTCCTGGCGTACAACATAATTGCAAAAATGAATTTTTCACTAGCAAGGAGAAATACTAGTCAAATTTGTACAGGTTACAGAAAGGGATCTCAAATTCATCATCTTGATTAGTTAATACCACGGAAGTTCATGGATTTTATAACTAACACCATTCAGCATATTATCATGATATCATCTATTTAAAAATAAATAAATAAAAGATTGTAAATTTTCATCATTATACAATTGGATACTAAAGCTTGTAGCGAATTTTTACATCCTAAAACCAAGGCATATAAATCCCAATCCATGCTTCAATTATTACACGACTCAAAAACATAACTTTAAACGAATGTAATCAATTTCAACCACGGCCTGGCCTTATCTTCCAACCAAGTTTGCATTTTCAGAACAAACAGTCTTCATGATCCACGTAGAGCGTTTTAATTGACCCCATTTCACTCATAAGGTGCCAATCCTAGCTTCTGACCAAATTCTCCTAAAATTACAACCTTTTTATCACTGAACACCCAAAATTACCCAAAAAAAATCTAATAAATAACCAACCAGAAGCCACTTTAAATCAACCCAAAACAAAAGAAATCCAGAAAACTAAACTAAAAAGAAAACCAAAGAGATGAAATGAACTTTACCAGTAGTAGTAGAAGAGCAAGCTATAGAAAACTTCTTAATTTTCGTTCTTTTAGGAGATGAAACAAAAGCTCCAAGGAAATTATTATTTTCATTAGAGTGGAAACCCAACTGAACTGTCAAGCTTGAGGATTGAACTCCCAAGGAACCGCAAGCACTGCATGAAAAGTAGAAGAAGAAGTAGAACAAAATTAGAAAAAATAAATTCTAAAAGGAAGTTGAAATCCAAATATCCTATTTTCTAACTGAAATGGGATTTTGACCTTCTTAGTGTAAAGAAGCTCATTTTTCTTTTTTTTCCTTTTTGTTTATGAGGAGAATTTGCGACACACAACTTTGGAGTTTGGCGGAAGTTCTGCAATCTGTTTTCTGATCGTTGAAAAGAAATCGATAGTTTGACTTTGTTATTAGTAAGCTAAATTGATGCTTGTGATCTTGCCACCTCAGGATATTGGATAAATCAGATCCCTACAATCTGTTTTGAAGTAAATATGTGTTTTCAGGTTTTGGATCCGCGAGTCACACTATCAATTTCTAAATGCCAGTTTGCTAGGTCCGGGCCTAATAGGCTTAAAATTTTATTTAATTCTAATTTGAATAAAAATGTTAAAATTAAGGTTAAATCTGTTAAAGAATTTATATATTTAACTAATACTAAAATATATGTAATTTAATAAGCAAATACTTCTAAAATAATAATAAAATTAATAAATACCTTTAAAATAATAACAAAATTAACAATAAAATTTATATAATATCCAAACAATAACAACATAATAGTAAAATGGTAACAAAATAAAGAGAAAACAATAAGAAAATAGCATTAAAAAGCAAAAAATAGTAGATTTTTTTGCCCTTTAGTAAATTCGGGTTGGATTAAGCCCAGGCAACAAAAAATACCTTCCTCGAGGCTGACCTGTTTTTTGTCTAAACCTATTTTTCAAGCATATATTTTTACCCAAATCTTCTCACATTTCGGACAGAAATTCAAGCAGGACCGGGTGACCCAACCTATGAACAGGTCTAATTTATATAAATTCGTAAGATAATCAATGTTTTTTTAAAAGATTAGGTCTAATTATACTTTCAATCCTTATACTCTTCCAACTTTTGAAAATTACTTTCTTTTAAATTTTAAGATTTTTTTTTCTTATGCAAAACTACTTGTATAATTTCTTAACCCTTAAGTATAAAGATAAACACGTTTCAACATACTCGGACTCATGTCTTCCTATATTAATTTAATTAAATCTAAATTTGTGACCATTTTAATAATCAAAGACCTAATTTAAAAATTAAAATCTAGCTAATAACACATGAAAAGTGAAGGCATAATCAGTACTTTTTAATAAAACTTAAAAAGAAAAATCAAAATTCAATCAATTAGTGAGACTAAATTGAATTAAAAATCAGAAATCTAATTTATATAATTTCCAATTACGGTTTAACAAATTTCACACAATAAGTTTCTCAACAAATGAGAGGAAATTATTAGAAGCATAATATCACCGACGACTTGTGAGAAGAGAATGGAATTGGCTTATTTGCTCTTCCCCATTAATGTTCATCAAACACAAAAAATGTGAGATATTTGTAACAATCCAGTACTCCCACACCAACAATTAAATATCATCTTCAAGTTTTGTCACCCGAAGGTACGTCCCATAGAAACCTTTTCACATAAACGGAAACCATGAACGCTAGCTGCAACAAAAAAGACGGTGAATATTATTAGTAAGAGAGATTCATGTTTTACAATGATGCACATTGGTGTATAAACAAGTATTGTATGAGGAAGAAATGGTAATCCTTGAGGCTGTTAAACTGTAAATAATAGTCTAATAAGAGCCGATGCGATGTCTAGTGGCTTCTCAGCAGCCTCAGCTACTTCTTTTTCTATATCCTATTCTCCAGCCTTGGGATTCTGTCTTTTGGCAAGACATCCAATGGCATACATGCAACAACCATGACAAAAAAACATTGCCCTAATAATATACTGAACAAATGAACTTCAGATGGAAGACCCGACCAAGTGAGGGAAGACCAAGTTTAACAATCTAAATGAAAGATATCCACACATATTTGGCTCTGTTAGAGAAAAAAACATTTCGCACTAGCAAAGACAGTTCCACATGCTCTAATGTAGCATGAACTAGATTATGGGATTGGCAGAGATGAATGGTTGAAAATTCAACTTCATCTAGATTATTCATTGAGAAATTCAAACTATGGTATAAAGTCAAAAGGATAGACGTGTATAGTACACCAAAAGTATCTGAATATACTTGGAATTTAATTCAGGTAGATTATACATGGCATTTGGTTGCAAAATAATACTTCTAGGATCCAACGAAGTTCGTTATAAACTACAAAAGCTTAGTTTTAGATTGAGTTGTCAAGCTAAAGGTCAGATAGAAGAATCACCTAAGTTCATTCAATTGCAAAAAAGTGAAAAAAGAAAAGGATGCAAGAGTAGAAACACTTACCATTTATTTGGAGTATCCATATGCACGAATCTTGATTATCTAATTCGAGAACTCCAAATAAAGCAAGTCAAGAATCAAAGGAGTCAAAATACTAGTTTCCATTCGGATCAACTACATGAGACGTTAGAAAAGCTCTTCTAGCTGGAAATGACCACCTTCTGCTAAGACCGTATCCAAAATGAGATTTTGCTCTTTTATTACATGTGTTTCGCACTTCATCGTGAAGAATGGTGTAGTTTGAGCTGCTTATGTTTCTAGAGTAGCAAAATTTACTACTATCGTAATTGTATGATTGTTGGGTACTTCCCACTCCACTCACAACCAGGTTGTCTTTTATAACTATAACACCCTTTCCTTTCTGCAAATTTCTGAGTGAACTGCTAGGCGACCTGGCATCGGCATCTTTAAACTTCTTCTCATTGAATCCTAATGTGACATTAACTACCATCGATAGAGTTCCATTTCCTTGATCAACATCATCAGTGTATAAGTATAAATGAAACCTCTTGAGTGATTTCTTTGATTCGACATTAGAAGCTGGCAACTTTGCATAAACACTGTCTTCAAAATGGATCGTCTGATTCACAATCTGCAGATTCCCATCCCTGCCCATCAACATGGAGTTGCTATACCTTAAATCTTGAATGGATTCAGTTGTGACCGTCCCATAAGTGGACTTGACCCATCCAGTAGAGGATACGAACCTGGATGTATTAGTAACAAAGGTTCCATTCAATCCCTTAAAATCTAACACAGAAGAAACAGCAAGAGGAGCCACTTTATGTTGCAAAAGCTTCCCTTCAGTCTTTGCACTATTGCTATCTAACCATAGATGCAAATTGGCATCAATGTACCACACATTCAAGGCATTTGTAACACCAAAACTTAGTTTATGTTTTTTCCCATCCAATAAACTCCCCAAAAAGGGACTAATTTCGATATCATAAGTAGGGAGATCAAATGAACCAATACCACTAATGGGACGCCATAAGAGCGGATTAATTCCTCCTGTGTAAACCACGGTAAAAGGCCAAATGGCACCAACTACTTCATCATCCAAACTAACCACAACCTCTCTAAAAGGTCCATTTCCAGCAAAACCTGTAATATTATTGGCAGCAATATACTCGTTTGGAAGATTCCCATACCAAAACTCATCATTCTCATGAAATGACACATACACCTCCAACACAGCCCTATAAACATTTTGAGGAATTTCAAATTCCTTCACTATAACATCAGTAGAATTCTCGATCTCATACCACAACCCATCATTCAATGGCAAATCACGCGAAAAGGGTATGATCAAATCAGCTTTAGAAGCAAACCCAGACCCTAAATTTCTTGCCTTTTCCTCATAAAGGTTCAGTTTTTCCACAGCAGGGTAAAAATAAAGAGTGACATTGACATGGTAAACACCGGTATAAGTTTTGTCAACAAGATTTCCCATATAAATAGCAAAAGTTTGAGTCTTGTTGGATAAAAGCAATGAGGAATACCTTGTAATATCCTTTTTCACACTCCAAATGATCCCAGTAGCTCTAGGTTCAGCTGTGCAGCTTCTCAAAAGCTCCACTCCAGATAACCAAACTCCAAAAATCCTGTCAAATTGCCTTCCTTTGCAGGTAGCATTCCATTCCAGGACAATCTTGGAAAATTCCTGATATGGGCAATCGGATGGGAAGCTGTAGTTTGCCAAAACAGGAGGTTTGCCATAAGTGAAACCAAAGTCATGTTGAAGGACAGAGAGGGTACAGGGCGTGGTAGTTGGGACATTGATGGGTTTGGTGACTTCAAAAAAGAGAGTTGGTAGAATGGTGGCATTGGTTAATGGTTGGGAAATAAGGGATGATCTGAGGAAGGTTTTGGAATGGTGAAGATTGGCTTTGCAGAAGAGAGGGTCAAGAAATAGAAGGGGAAGAAAGAAGAGCAAAGGGGAGAAAGTGGAAGCCATGGATGGTGTGGTTGGTGTTTGGTAAGAAAGGGTTGCTGATTTAAAGGGTACCAAATGAGTTAAACTTATGGAGTTAAAAACAAAGTCTATGATTTTGATTTAAGATTTTCTCCGAGAAAAATACATCATACAAAAAGTTAGAACTGGGAATTATTGGGGGAGAAAAACAAGGGATAGACTTGGCAATGCATTGGAAAAAAAACAAATCTGACAAGAGTAGAAAGTGCACTGATGACATTACATCACAAATGGGCTAAGCTAATCCTGTCTTGTAAGGTCAGAAAGAGAAAAAACCATCAAAATTGACAAGAAATGGTATGTATCATGGGAAAATTACTCATGATTGAGGTATTTTAGCCCTTGTTTTACTTCATTTCAGCCACCATCAGCGTTTATCATTATGTATTGGCTTGTTTCAATTGGTACAAGATTCTGATATTTTAAATCAATTTTCAATAATTTTATCTTATTTGTTATTTTTAATAATTATTTTAAAATAAAATATAATTGTTTAAGTGAGGTTTTTAATAAACTGAAAATATTAAGTATCGAGAAATTATTGAAAAATTATTGAAATTTTAAATATTTAATTTAAGTTATGAAATATGTTTTGATATATTACTTGAAATTAAATATGAAATATAAATAAATTGTTTGATAAATATAATTTTAAAAATTTAAAGGTAAAGTATTTAAAGACTAATTTTAAAATAAGAAAAATAATTAAAAATTCTATATTAAATGATAAGTACATATCTACTTATCATTTTCTACCATTTTTTAATTGAAAAAAGTATATATTTTTTATTATTATGAAATATCAAATGTCCTTAAAAATTAAATCATTGAAAATATTAATTTTCAGTTAATTTAATCTTTTCAATATACTATCAAACATATTAGATAATAAAACTTCATTTATAATTTTAAGTTTTATATTTACTTTAAAATATATTCATATGTATGTAAGGAAGTTATATTTATATATATATAAATATTATATATGAAAAATATTTAAACAAATCGATAATTTTTTTAGTGAAAAAAAAAACATAATTACATCACAATAAATAGGACAAAAACATCATTAACCTTATTTTGTTGAATAAGCTCTAGAACTTCATTTGGGGCGTTATAAAAAACTTGAAAATCTATCTTTTCCACTAAGTTCATTGTTGACACTATTTTTTCGTGAAAACGAGGTCGACTTGGATTTTGAAAACAAAAACGAACATGGGAGTCGCTACCAATTTTTTTTGATGAGGTGTGATCGGGTCATCTTGAAAAACAGTTGTTTTTAATAAACAGTTTAGATTTATTACAACAACACTTTTGGTCTGCAAAATTCAGAAAAATAGGTTCGGGAGTCGGTTACGTACGAGGAAGGATTAACACCCTCGTAACGTCCAAAAATTAGTACCTAGTTGATTAATTAGAGTCTTAGTGTCGAAGATTGAAAATTGTGAAGAGTTTTTAAAAATACGATCCTAAAAATTTCGAATGATATGGGTTGAAATTTAGGATTCTCTTGTTCCGAAAGAATATCACATCCAGCACGTTAGGATACGATACTTTAAACCCTCGAAACCAAGATCACCTTATGGTTTTCAAAACTATTTGGCTAAGCGAGAAATTGAAACCCAGCACATTATGGTACACTTTCTCGAATTTTCAAATGCAAAATATTGTCTTTATTATTTTTTAGAGGAATCCTCATATCGAGAAAATAACATGTCATATCCAATGCGTTAGGACACAACGTATCGAATTCCCTATACGAGAATACATGCCGAAAAATTTACTTACTTAAGAAAATATTTGGCTATCCCGGATTTTTTTTTGAAAAAAAAGGGATCATGCCCAGTAAGTTAGAACACTATCTTTTCTTAATTTTCGAGATCATTTAAAACTTGAGTTTGAAAAGATTCGTGTATTTATATTTATTGCGAAAATCGAAACCCAGTTAGGAATCGACTTTTTCGAATCTAAACACAAGATTTTGCTTATTTTAAAATCATGATTCATGCATCGAATTAATCTAACTCAAAATGGTAGAAATGAAACTCGATGTTAATATGCGTACAAAACAATATTGGATACGATGGTGTAAAAGTAATACGAGCAATAACAACAAAAATAAAATAAATAAAAGGACAAATCGATTACATATAAAATAACAAGTAAATAAAATTAAAACATTCTCTCAAAATAATAATGAAAATATAAGTAAATAAATGAATAAAGAAAATGAATAAAAATATAAAAATATAAAAAGATATATAAGTATGTATATAAATAAGCTATACAAATGTGTACGTGTAGGTGTATATATATATATATAATAGGTAAAAAATATTATTCGAAATCAATAGTATAATATATATGTATATGTATAAAATAGTACTATACTATATAAAATATCTTCATATAAAAAATATAGTGGTATATCAAAAGTGAATAAAAAGTTTATATTATAGAATAAAAAAATAAAACAAATCAAGCAAGCATATAAACATACCAAATTTACATAAAGATAAAAAATAAAATAAATTCAAATAATATCAAAAATAGTATATTATAAAAAGGTAATAACATATTAAAATTTTAAAAGAAACTTAAAACAATAATACATATAGAATAAAATAATGTATTTATATAATAGGTAAATATAAAAGCGAATAATATTATCAATAATAATAGTAATAGTAAAAATACTAATAATAATGAAAAAAAAAATAATAATAATAATAATAAGAAGAAGAAGAAGAAGAAGAAGAAGAATAATAAGAATAATAATAATAATAATTAATAGCAAAAACATCAAACATGATTAAATTGGAATGTAAACGTAAATTCTGGGGCAAATCTGAAATAAATAAAAATAAAAAAGGACCAAATCGAGCGCGCGAATAACAAGGAGGAACTAAAGTGAAAAATATCCCCGCCCTCCTAAACGCAACACCTTACATGGGGCAGAGATGAAATCAAAGCAAAATTTTAGGGCAAAATTAGGAATAAAACAAAACTTAATCTCAAAATCATTAAAAGGATAAAAGACTAGAATTGTAAATAACCCATTTAACGGAAACGCGCGGATCCTCCACGTAACGGGTCGGGTCGCACGTGGGTTGCTGGCTAGTGGCCAATATGACGTCGTTTTGGCTCCTAAGCTTCACTCGCAAAACGACGTCGTTTTGAATATTTATTTAAGCTAAATTTTCTTTTTTGAAAAACATTTGCAGCCCTAATTTAAAGATAAAATAAAATAAAATAAACAAAAAAAAAACTGATGTTTTCCTCTGCTAGGGTTTCGGCCCTAGCTCTTGCCGCCACCAGTCCACCGTCCCTCTGCCGAGGCTCCACCACGGATGTTGGTCGAAGCCGCCGAAGAATGCGCGGGATCCTTCCAGTGAGTACTCTCTTTCCTTTTCTCTCTGAAATGGAAGAAGGTGGTGAAGACCCAGACTGGTCGAAAGGTCAAACGACTTCGATCAGACAATGGTACTGAGTACAAGAATAATCCATTTCTACAAGTATGTCAAGATAAGGGCATTGTGCGACACTTCACTGTTCGAGATACACCACAATAGAATGGGGTGGCAGAATGTATGAATCAGATTATACTGGAGAAAGTTCAATGTATGTTTTCCAATGCTGGATTGGGCAAGGAATTTTGGGCTGAGGCAGTTACATATGCGTGCCATCTAATTAACCGGTTGCCATTAGCTGTAATAAATGGAAAAACTCCTATGGAGAGGTGTACTGGTAAACCTGCTACTGATTATGATTCTTTACATGTTTTTGGTTCCACTGCATATTATCATGTAAAAGAATCAAAATTAGACCTAAGAGCAAAGAAAACATTATTCATGGGTATAACTGGTGGAGTAAAAGGATACCGTCTCTGGTGTCCTGATACAAGGAAGATTGTTTTCAGTAGGGATGTGACTTTTGATGAATCAACCATGATGAAGAATAAGGATTCACAAAAGGATAGCAAAACCAGTGGCACTTTGCAGCAGGTGGAGCTTGAAAAGGTTAATGATGATCTAGCTAATATTGAAGGAACATATGATGAAGAAGTTTCGACCTAAGAACTTCTACAGTAACGTGATTCAATTACATATAGAAGACCAATAAGAGTGATTCGTATGCCTGCTTGCTTTGATGATATGGTGGCCTATGCACTTCCAATTGTGGATGATGGTGTTCCTTCTACTTACACAGAAGCAAGAAGTAACCCTGATGGTGTAAAGTGGAAGCAAGCTATGAATGAAGAAATGCAGTCTCTTCATAAAAATAGGACTTGGGAGTTGGTGACACTGCCCAAAGAAAAGAAGACAATTGGATGCAAATGGGTATATACAAAGAAGGAAGGATTTCCTGGTAAAAATGAAGTTCGATACAAGGCTAGATTGGTAGCAAAGGGTTACGCTCAGAAAGAAGGAATATACTACAATGAAGTGTTTTCTCCAGTTGTGAAGCATTCGTCTATTCGAATTTTGCTAGCCTTGGTTGCTCAATATGATCTTGAACTAGTTCAACTCGATGTGAAGACAACATTTTCACATGGTGATTTGGAAGAGGAAATCTATATGACTCAACCAGATGGATTCAAGGTTGCGGATAAAGAAAATTGGGCTTGCAAACTGACAAAGTCACTTTATGGATTGAAACAATCGAAGCAGTGGTACAAGCGATTTGATCAGTTTATGAAAGACAAGTTTAACAGTTGAAGAAGGCACTATCAAGTGTTGTTGACAAAGGCAGAGAGAATTGTGTGAAGATAAGATTATTTGAATCAAATCTTCAAGGTGGAGATTATTGGAAATCATCCATATTTATAGAAAGTCAAAGATATGGGTATCAGAAAGATATGGGTATCAAAATTTGGGATTTAAGGCACCAAAAGTGGGATTAAGATTTGGCATAAGATAATTGCAATTTTGATCCCTGAACCTCAACTATAAATAGACTTAACCATTTCTCTTCTTCATTATCCCCAATTTGCCATTCTCTACTTAAGGCATTGTTTTCTCTCTCTCTCTCTTTGTAAATTCTCACTTGTATTTTGGAGTGAAATATATTTGGTAGTGCCCGAGGATGTAGGCAAAATTTGCTGAACCTCGTTAAATTCTTGTGTTCTTTATTGTATTATTCTGCATGAATTGTGAGTGTGATTGTAGTGATTTATTGTGCTATTAAATTACGATTGAGGGATATTCTAGCTAGGAAAGACTTGGTACCTAAGCGATCCTTGTGATCCACCTCTCTTTCCTGAGAATTAAACTTAGTGTGATTTTTTAGTATAATAATTTTACTCTTTTACACGCTTCCGCACAACAAGATTATTGTTTGGTATACAAGTACGTCTTATTTATGCATAAAAATTTCCCATTTCAATAGATCAGGTTCAAGTTTACATTTTTAAATATAATCAAATTTGGAACATATGATCAAAGTGAGAGACATAAAAATTAAGTCGAAATAAGGCAAGTGAGAAACGTTGTGGCCAGTTCCATTATCATTCCTAGAAAAATTTTATATACAAACAGCTGCTAAAATAGAGAATTATTTATAGTGGGTGTTGCAATTTATTTCGAAACTTCAAAACAAACTTCTTACCAAGTGTCAAAATCCCAAACCATACAAGCTGATAACCTAAAAGGAAAAGCAGAAAAACTGAAGCAAGTTATCACAAAGAACACTCCCAATCAGAACATTCCACGAAGAGAAGAAGCTATAGATGCAGAACATACATGTCAGCTTGTTCTTATAGCAGCTGAGGAACTTCACCTTTTCTCGGATTCATTTTGGAAGTTACCTGTGGATGAAAATAAAAATGGTCAATTTTGATATTACAAAATCATTGAGATTTATCTACTTATAATTAATTTATCACGGCAAAAGAAGTGCATTTATTTTAATGATATTCAGTACCCCACATGATAAAGATGGATTTGCAGGACTAGTTTCTTTTCTTCTGAAACCAGCTTGAAACTTTGTTTTGTAAATCTTTCTCAATCATTCTCACAAGCCACTGCGGTTTTCCTGTTGTGAATACAATGTATGCCATGCTAATTCCTAATACCATTCCACATCCATACCCCATCACTGCAACTTTCCATATAAAAGCTATTCCATTTCCATTACCTTCTTCATCTTTTGCTAGTCTTTCATCATTGCTACATTGCTTCGACAATGGGAATCCGCACAAACCCCAGTTCCCTCTGTAAGAGTCGTTGTCAAATGTATCAAATTGCTTGCCATGGGGAATCGGCCCTACGAGATTATTGTTTTGAAACTTCAACACTGCCAGAAATGTCAAATTTGTCAATTGAGAAGGGATTTTGCCAGTCAACTTGTTAAACGAGAGATCTAATGATTCAACTGCTACCAAATTCCCGAATGACGGTGGGATAGGACCAATTAGGTTGTTGTGAGAGAGATTGAGTGCTTGAAGTAAACTAAGCTCCCCAACTACCTCAGGAATTTCTCCATGGAATCCATTCATCGACAAATCTATAGTTGTGAATATGGGTTTACGTACAGTTATTGGAAACTCTAGCTCCAAGCCTTTTACTGTTACATTAACATTGTACCAATAACTACCATTTCGGTATTCAACTTTTTTCAGAGCCTTGAGATTTTGGAAGAACTGAGTTGGCAATAGGCCAGTGAAGTGATTATGAGAGAGATCAATGATTTGCAATTTGGAGAAGAAAGATGTTGGTATCGAACTTTGAATCGAACCGTGAAATCTGTTGGATCTCAAAATAAGGACTCGAAGTTTTGGAAGCATGCCTAGCCAATGGGGAAAAGTATCACTTAACTTGTTGTCTACAACATTAAAAACTACCAGTTCACCGCAATTAATCAAAGATCGTGGTAGAATCCCTGCCAGTAGATTGCCACTAAAGGCAAGATATCTCAAATCATTATTCCGATCACAAACTTTGTCCGGAATTGCACCTGAGAAATGATTTCCTGAAAAATCCACATATTCAACAACATTCCAGTTACCAATTTCAATTTGGAGAGGCCCACTTAGAAAGTTGGAAGACAAGTCTAGCCATTGGATATGTTTAAGCCTTGTCAAGGTGGTGGGGATGGATCCGACCAGATTATTGTCACTTAGATCTAAAACTACCAAGTCGGTAAGGTTACCAATTTCCCCAGGAATGTTGCCACTAATGTTGCAACTCCAAGCATAAAAATATTGAAGAGAAACCAAGAGATCATTTCCCATAGAAGACGGAAGGTAACCACTGATCGATGGATTCCTTCCTAATGACAAGAAACTCAAGTCTGTGCAATTTGCTAATGATGATAGAAAGCTGATTTTCGAGGATGAAAGTGTACCGCTTAAATCATTATCAGATATGTCCAGCACTTGTAGATCTCTTAGATTACCCAAGGTAATTGGAATATCTCCTGCAAAATCAATTACTTAAAAGGTAAGTTGAGAGGCATTGGAGTGGGTAGTTATCAATCATTCCATCCAACAAAATTCAACATTTAACCTCAACATTTAATATCATCCAAGATGCCTTTTTACTCTAGTTATAAATGTGGTGTTAGGTTTATTAAATATTGCTGGTGAGCAGAAGGCTTTTCAATATCATCCAAGATGCCAAAAGTTACAGCTAACAAATTTGTGTTTTGCTGATCATTTGTTGGTTTTTACGAAGGGGCAACTGGCTCTATTGTTTGAATTAGTAATATTCTTGATTTCTTTTATTGCATTTCTATGTTTCAAATGAACAAAGTGAAGAGTGAACTGTATTTCTTTAGCATTGGTCCTTCTGAACAGTTCTGATTTGTTAAATGTCTGGAATTACAATGGGGGCATTACCAGTTAGATATCTTAACGTGACATTGGATGACAAAATCTTTCATGAATTTGCTGGTAAACTTCAGTTGTTAACTTGTTATAGTCGATCATCTTTAGTATCCAAAATTTTTGGTGCAGGGTTTTGTTTCTTCCTTCTGAGGTTATAAAGGAGGTTACACAGTTGTGCCATCCCAAAACTAAAGGTAGGCTTAGAGTAAAAAATTGGTTCTTTGGAATTAAGTTTGTATGATGCAGAATTTGTGGTCGGTATGGTTTAAGGTTGGATCACTTTTGGTAGCTTGGGTTGATCTTTATATCCTTAAAGGTCGTGATGTGCTACAAATGCAAGCAAAGGAAAGTCGTTGGGCATGGAAGAAATTCCTTAGGCTACAAAATCTTATTCCTTTGATTGGGGGATTTCAAGAGTCATATAAGGCTAAGAAGAGCTGGGAGCTCTTAAGGCATAAACATGCAAAGTTCCACGGCTTTAAGTTGTCTGACATTATCTTACTATTCCTAGGCATTCATTTATTGTCTAGTTAGCTATTTTGGACAGTTAGCAACCAAAAACAAAATGGTTTCTTGGGGATTGCAGGTCAGTTTCTGTTTGTGTGCTATGTTGATATGAAGAAGTTGAATCTAAAGAGTATATCTTTATGTGTTGCTCTTATTCAAGAAAACTTCGGGGAAAAATAATGCAGGCTTGTGAGTTGCATAGGGTGCCTAGTTCTTGGCATGATGAGTTTAAATGGATTCAAAGGATGGGAACACACGAATCACTGCTCTCTACAATTCTTAGGCTAGCGTGGAATGCTTCTATTTACTTAATCTGTAGAGAAAGAAATAGTAACCTTCATGGTGGTCCTTTAAGACTAGTGAAGGTATTATTTTCTTTGTTAAGAAATAAAGTTAGGGATATAATTATGGGTAGCAAAATTGCTGTAAATAATTCTGATTTTACATGTAGAAACTGGGGGTAGGTGCATAGGTGATCTATTATAGTTGCAATTTTTTTACCAAGTTTTTTTTTCTTTTTTGGATGAATAAAAATCATACTTATCGAGGTGAAGTGTTTTTTTTGCAGAAGTTAGAATTAAATTATAAATTTTTAAAAATATTAAAATGTAATTTTATGCATATTTTAATTTTATAAAAATCAAACTATAAACTTACTATTTTGGGATCAAAGACACTTATCTTAGCACCACCTTTACAACAAAAATAAAGGTGACATGTAACACATTTAGTTCTAACTATTTTTCAAATTTGAGTAATATTAAGAGCATATAACTCTGGATTTAGATAACCTTAATTAAACTTTATATTCAACATAAGTTAAATTTAAGAAAGAAAAAAACAACAATCATATTTTTTTTAATATATATATATATATATATATATGCAGGAATGTTATATGATACCTGTTAGGGAATTATTGAATAATCGGAGAGTTCTCAAACGTGTTAGATTATTGAAGGAAGGAAGATGTCCTTTTAGCATATTGCTATGAATGTTGAAAATTTCTAAATTTACAAGATTTCCAATTTGGTGTGGTATTATACCTGCACAATCAAATTAATTTGTCACATAAATAGGATGGTCAAAATTACCCACTTTATACTAAATCTGACATATACTAAATGAAAGCTGAATAATATTCATATTATAATTTAAGTCAATTAAATACTTTATGTCAAAAAAAAAATCAAAACAAAATTATAAGTTTAGAAGAAGAACTAAAGCAATGATCTTGAGTTAAACATACTAGTTTAACTACTGCTTTTACCTCTAATAAGTAATGGATTTTTTATTTTCCAAATTTTATCACTCAAACAATATTTAAAACAAAATAGAAAATTAAAACGATAATTAAATAGTTATATAAAATTAATCAAGGATATCTTAAATTATATCATATTGTTAACATATGAACTCCGCCACTTAACGGCCTCTGATATAATACTGGGATCCATTAGCTCCGCCCACATAGCTCCACATAGCTTCGCCATTGGTACTATTCTGCAAGGTCTTCTAAAATAGGTAAGTTAACTAGCTATGACAATTGTATATTTTGATAATACAACTATTATTTGTCACATATCTTATAACTTAGGTGAGTTCTTATTTTTCCACATAAAAAGGATTTGATAGGGAGGTTAAGCCCATATTTATTCTCCCCTCTTCTGTCAGCTCTTCTACTTCTTCCCTCTTCCAATTTCCTACCTTTGAACCAATCCCTCATCTCTTCTCCACTAAAAACATACCCCTCTCCGCCCAGAAGAGTGAACTATCCACAATCTCCTCCACGCCACTTCTCAGTATCAACAAATATATTATAATTACAGTCTTTTTACTAAACCATGATGCATAGTAACACGCATAAACATTGTCATCTTTGTTTTTTGCCATTAAGGTATTGTGATCTTTAAATATTCTTATTTCCTGTTAAAGCCTTGTGACTAGAAAGTGTGCTTCTTTTAATTGAACTCAAGGATTTTCATAGAAAAAAAAAACTCAAATTTAATAGGATATAGTATCAAAAAAGAGTTTATAGAGTACTTAAACAACCAAAAGAGAAAAAAAAATAGCCTTTAAAATAATTATTTGATACATATATAGCTTTTTAGACTTCATAAGTAGATTGAGGGCGTAACAAATGACACATTTATTTAAAATTTTTTTTACTATATTATAGACACTTAATATACCCTAAACCCACTTATTAAATCTCAAAAACTCCTGAAAATTTTCTATTTTACAATTGTAATAATTAAAATATATAGTAGTTAAATATATCAATTTATCTTCCTAAAAAAACATATTAACGTTGAAGTCAATAATCATATAATTTCTTTTAATAAAACTAATTTCGAATATCACGTGTATTGTACGAATATATTAATTTGTGCTAATCAAATGAGGGTTAGTTTAATTTAGGCTAAATGTAGATTAGTCTTGAAAAAGTAATTAAGAGAATAAAATATTATTTTAAAAATAATGAAAAAAACCGATTAGATAATATATATTTAAAAAAAAATTGGTTTGGCATTAATAACAACACGGATAATATCTGACAACAAAAATAACACTCCATTTTTTGAATACTTCAACTTGTTAATGTTAATATATAATATCCATTTAATTTACATTAATATAAGTATTTATTAGTTGAAAGACATAATCGAAATACTATGGTAAAAACATTCATAATTGTGCAAGTGAGCATATTAAAATCAAATAATAATAAAAATATCAAATAATAATAATTTACCATAACCAATAATAAAGAAAATCATAAAATTTTCAGCAATGGAACAAAAATCACAAATGAATTTAACACATTTAGACTTATATTCTGTTCAAAAGTTTGTTCATCTTTTTGTATATATTATATATATGAAAATGTTTTAAATTTTTAAAAATTAATCACAATTATTAAAATTATGAATTTAATACATTGAGGTTATCCTGATTAATGAAAAGCATGATATAATATAATATAAATTATAGAGTAAACTACATTGCAGGTCACTTAAAATACCGTGGTTTCTATTTTGATCACTTTAAATTTATTTTGTCAATTTAATCAATCTAATTAAAATAATTGTTTAAATTGGTCACTACTATTTAAAGTGTCATTAAAATACTAACAAATTGCTAACGTGATTTTTTTTTTACTTTTTACTAAAATTAGAGACCTCTTTATAATTAACCCAAAATATTTTTACTTTATTTTTAACATAATAACTATCTATTTTTATCACCATCCAACACTAACTTGTATGAATCCCAATAAACTTACACGGCCTTGTAAATTTAACAAATCTCAAACTTGAAACAGGGGAAACTAAAATCATTTCATTGATAGAAAACAACGAGACTCTGAATTTGGACTAAACTAACATTTAGGTTTCATTTCGAAAACTAAAAATTTAGAAAAATGGAAGATTATTTTAATTGATAATAAGATAATATAATATTATGATTTTTTTTTATAACTATGTTGTATGTTGGTTATACTGTGTGAGACAAATATGATCTTAAAACTGTATTTTTTTTTTAGTTTTTTATTATTTATTTGATACATGTGAAAAAATGTCTTTGCAGTTTGTTTTTTAAATAAAGTTAAATTTCATTCATTTTTAACAATTTTTAATCATTATTAATATAATTGAAATTATAGCCTGATATTAGAAGTTAATAAATAAGAATAATAAAATTGGCATGATTTTGACTTTTTTTAATTCGAGAAATTTTGGGATCATATAATTTTGGATTTATATCATCTCTAATTACCATTAAGTTAAATGCAGTTATCAAATATTTAACACATTGATAATTGTATATATATAACTTAAAAATAAATTAAATTTAATAAAAAAATAACAATCACGAAAATCAACAAAATTAATAGTAGTGAAGAAATATTATATAATACCTGTTAAGGAATTATTGTATAACTTGAGAATTCTCAAACATGTTAGATTACCAATTGATGAAGGGAGATGTCCTTTTAGCTGATTACTAGAAAGGCCTAATGTTTCTAAGTTGAGAAGATCTCCAATTTGTTCCGGAATACCTGCACAATCAAATTAATTTTCTTAAAATAAGTGATAATTAAAATAAGTGATGTCCAATCAATTTGTTCCGAAATTATTGTAAAAAATATTGGTTTTTTGTTATTGTAATAATTAAAATAAGTGATAGATTAATCTTCTTAAAAAATACATTTTTTTAATGAAAATTATCATAATAATATGTGAATTCGGAATCACATTTGCTTGGCTTAATACAATATAAAAATGTTTTAAATTTTTAAAAATTATTTATGGTAGTTCAAATTAAGAAATTATTTAACTATGATGATGGATGAAAAGAATGAAGATTTTCATGGTTAGGGTTCGTAATTACCATTTTTAATAATATTGTCTCTAAAATTTAAATTTGTGTCAAGAATCTTACCATTATATTTAACATTTATTAATTGTGGAATAATTAAACTATAGAGAGAGAAATCTAAATTTTTTATAATTAAAATATGTAATAGATAATTATATAAATTATTCTTCCCCAAAAAAAATGTTTGCTTTGTTGAAATAAATATGAAAGCATTTGACATTCTTTTAAATATTCATAGAGAAAATATTTTGTAAAAACTCCACAAATAAAAATCTAACATTCATTGATGAAAAGCATGGAGATCAAAAGAAAGAACGTTTAAACGATTTTACTTGATAAAAGAAAAAAATGTTTTCCTACCAAACAAGTACGTTATTACGCTTAGGGCTGAGCAAAATCTGATTCGCTCCGAAAAACTCGATAAAAAATTTAAATTTTGAATTAAATAGTTCGAGTTATTTGAGTTAATTAGGTTATTAGGATCAACTCGAATAAAAAATTAAGTTTTTCGGTTTAACTCGAATATGAATTACACAATTCTAGTTACCCGAAAATCCGAATAAGAAAAGACAAAACTACGTCGTTTTAATAAATGTTACTTTTTAAAAGTTAAAATTCAAAATAATCAAGTTAAAAGGTAAAACTATGTTGTTTTGATAAATGTTTACCCATTAATTTAAAAGGCAAAATCATTATATTCATGTAGTTAAATAATCTTGTACTTCATCTACTAGTTAAATAATTGGTCCATCTAAACGCAATATTAAGTATAAATAATAGGATTCGTTAACTCGACTTGATTTAACTCGAATTTTTTTGACTCGGTTCGATTGAATTCGAAAAAAATTCAAATTGAGTGTTCAGTTGCTAAAATAGGATTTGTCAACTCGACTAATTCAAAATTTTTTGACTCGATTCGACTCGACTCGATCGAATACTCACCCCTAATTACGCTTGGAGAAAGATAACAAAATTTAAAAAAAGAAAGAAAACAGAAGCTAAAATTGCATCAAGTGCTTTTCGTTTTACCTTCGATCATGTTGTTGTGGAGGTGAAGAGTGTTAAGCATTGTCAAGTTTCCTATTTCTTTGGGTAAAATCCCCTCCAAGCTATTATCAGCCAAGTCTATATCTTGTAACTCTTTGCACTCAAATAAACCTATTGGAATTTTGCCAGAGAGTCTATTCACAGCCAAATAAAGCACTTGCAATCTAGGTAGGCCTTGAAACATGTCTAATGGGATCTCACCTATGAAATTGTTATAGCTCAAAGACAAGTATTGAAGTCTAGGGAAAGAACCAAACCATGGTGGGATTTCTCCGAAGAAACTATTGAAAGACAACCTTATGTATTTCAACCGATGCAAATTAACCAACTGGACGGGTAATGAGCCATGAAAATTGTTGTTCCTCATGTTGAGCCAAGTAAGGGAAGATAGATTCCCAATGTGAGGTGGTACAATACCAGAGAGACTCATGTTAGAAAGATCGAGAGCTATGACTCTTCGGTGCCGAGATCCACAAGTGACACCGATCCATTTGCAAATATTAAAAGCCGAGGACCAATTGGTTGTCAAGAGATTTTGACGATCAATGACATGAGCTTTCAATGCGAGAAGAGCCGACTGATCTGTACTGATATTGGTTGTTATTTTGGTAGAGAATGAAACCACAAAATTAAGCAACAGCACTGCGACTGTAAGAGCTGGAATGAAACGAGCGTTCCCCATGAAGTTTTGAGGAAGTGGAATTTTGTGATCAGAGGGAAATCTTTGAATTGTAGATGATGGGGAAGAATGGGTGCATTCCAAAGTCTTAATGGTGTTGGCATGTAAAAATATAAATGATTGCAATATATTATAGAAACAGAGTAATATAGGATCGTTATACATAAAGGCATAAAATAATCCTAAAAATCCAGAACCATATATAGAATGAAAAACTCCTGAGTAGTCAAGCCTAGTATTCTTCAACCGTATACCCCATAGCTTTGACAGTCGAGCAATAATAGCATGATTTGGACGCAAGACTTTGTTGCCAACCGTATACCCCATAGCTTTGACAGTTGAGCAATAATAGCATGATTTGGACGCAAGACTTTGTTGCCAACCATATACCCCAATGAAGCAGGGATCACATCATTATACTTCAATTTTATTCAATTCAACCATATACCCCATGGCTTAATAGAGAAATAATGGCTTGATTTGGAGCCAAAACTTCGTCAACCATATTCCCCAATGAAGCAAACTAGTTATTAATGTGAGTTATAGAGTAGAAATTATAAAAGCTAGAATTAAGAATATAATAAATGCATTTAATATTTAAAAAATATTTTAATTATTTAATTCTATTTTATTATATTTTAATCATGTTAAATTGTAATATAAGTTGGGAATTTTGACTGTTCCATGTCTTGTTCAAATGGGTTTTTATTGGCAACCATCCAATCTTTGACTTTTCAAAGACACGGGTGTCAGGATATTGGCACCGAAAATCACAACATTTAAGGCACCGAATTTTGGGTTGAAATTTTGCATGGGATAATTGCAATTTTAGTCTCTAATTGTATAGGGACTTTTCAAGTTGATCCTTAAACCTCAACTATAAATAAGCTTAACTATTTCTCATTTTCAATATCCCACATATGTCATTCACTACTTAAGGCATTGTTCTCTCTCCTTATTTGTAAATTTTCACTTGTATTTTGGAATGAAATATATTTGGTAGTGCCCGAGGACGTAGGCAAAACTTGCTGAACCTCGTTAAAATTCTAGTGTTCTTTATTGTTTATTTTGCATATTTTACGAGTGTGATTGTAGTGATTTATTGTGCTATTAAATTACGATAGAGGGATATTCTGGCTAGGAATGACCTGGTACTTAAGTGATCCTCGTGATCCACTTCTCTTTCCTGGGAATTGAACTTAGTGTGATTTTTTAGTACAATAGTTTTACTCTTTTACATGCTTCCGTGCAACAATTGGTATCAGAGCTAGATTTGTACTTGGGGAATATGATCGTTTACGATACTATTTACGTATACAATATTGTTCATCCACGGCACTATTCACGTAGATGGTACTGTTCACGTATACAGTAGTTGGGATTGAAGAGAAAAATGGCAGAGGCATCGTCATCAACAAAGACTACCGTGACCAATGCAAAATTTGAAGTAAAGAAATTTGATGGTACCAATAATTTTGATATGTAGCAATGTGAGATCCTGGATGTCTTATGTCAGCAAGAGTTGGATATAGCCCTTGAAGAAAAACCGGACAAGATGGATGACAAGGAGTGGGCCAAGATCAATAGACAAGCGTGTGGTACAATCCGCCTATGTTTGGCCAAAGAGCAGAAGTACTCCGTCATGAGGGAGACATCAGCGAAGAAGTTGTGGGATACACTAGAAGAAAAGTTTTTAACGAAAAGTCTTGAAAATAGGCTTTATATGAAAAAGAAACTTTATCGATTCACGTATGCACCCGATATGTCGATGAATGACCATGTGAACTCATTCAATAAAATTTTAGTAGACTTGCTAAATTTGGATAAGAAATTTGAAGATGAAGACAAGGCATTATTGTTGTTGAATTCTCTTCCTGATGAATATGATCATCTTACCACCACATTGCTTCATGGGAAGGATACAATCACATTTGATGTAGTCTGTAGTGCGTTGTATAGATCTGAGACTCAAAAGAAAGATAAAAGAGATCACAGAGATACAACTACAGAAGTCTTAACAATAAGAGGACGTTCACACAGTAACAAACCTGGTAGAAGAGGTAAGTCCAAAGAGAGATCCGCCAAAGATGAATGTGCTTTTTGTCATGAGAAAGGGCATTGGAAAAAGAATTGTCTTAAGTTACAAAAAGGCAAGGCTATTTTTGATGCATGTGTAGCAGAGCATGATGAGTAGTCAGACTTTAGCTTGATTGGCATGTCAATGACATGTCATACGGATGAGTGGATTTTGGATTCGGGATGTACTTACCATATATGTCCTAATAAGGACTGGTTTTCTAGTCTTAAAGAACTAGAAGATGAAGTTGTTTTTATAAGCAATGACAGTGCTTGTAAGACAATAGGAGTAGGTACAATCAAATTGAAGAATCACAACGGCTCAATCCAAGTCTTGACAGATGTTCGCTATGTACCTAGCTTGAAGAAAAATCTCATCTCATTAAGGGCCCTAGAATCTAAAGGGCTCACAATCACTTTGAAAGATAGATTACTAAAGGTAGTAGCTGGGGTATTAACGGTGATAAAAGGCACTAGAAGAAATAACTTATACTATTTAAATAGAAGTACAGTTATTGGATCAACATCAACAGTTTCTACGAAAGATGCAAATTCAAAGGCTACCAGGTTATGGCATATGCGATTAGGACATGTTGGTGAAAAAGCTTTGCAGACTTTGGCGAAGCAAGGCTTGTTGAAAGGTGTAAATTCTTGCAAATTGGAATTCTGTGAACATTGTGTTCTGGGCAAGCAGACGAGGGTAAAATTTGGTTTAGCAATTCATAATATGAAAGGACTTCTGGACTATGTTCACAGTGACGTGTGGGGACCTACCAAAGTGGCTTATTTGAGAGGTATGCACTATTTTGTTACTTTTGTTTATGATTATTCAAGAAAAGTATGGGTGTATCTAATGAAAAGAAAAAGTGAAGTTTTGGATACATTTCTAAAATGGAAGAAGATGGTAGAGATTCAGACTGCTCGAAAGGTTAAATGACTTCGATTAGATAATGGTACTGAATGCAAAAATGATCCATTTCTACAAGTATGTCAAGATGAGGGCATTGTGTGACACTTCACTGTTCAGGATACACCACAATAGAATGGGGTGGCAGAACGTATAAATCAGACTATACTGGAGAAAGTTCGATGTATGTTGTCCAATGTTGGGTTGGGCAAGAAATTTTGGGCTGAGGTAGTTACATATGATTCCATCTAATTAACCGGTTACCATCAGCTGCAATAAATGGAAAAACTCCTATGGAGATGTAGACTGGTAAACCTGCTACTGATTATGATTCTTTACATGTTTTTGGTTCCACTGCATATTATCATGTAAAAGAATCTAAGTTAGACCCAAGAGCAAAGAAAGCATTATTCGTAGGTATAACTGGTGGAGTAAAGAGGATACTGTCTCTAGTGTCCAGATGCAAAGAAGATTGTTTTTAGTAGAGATGTGACTTTTGATGAATCAACCATGATAAAGTACAAGGATTCACAAAAGGATGACAAAACCAGTAGTACTTTGCAGCAGGTGGAGCTTGAAAAGGTTAATGATGATCCAGCTAATATTGAAGGAACAAATGATGAAGAAGTTTCGACCCAAGAACTTCTACAGCAACAAGATTCAATTACATATAGGAGGCCAAGAAGAGAGATTGGTAAGCTTGCTCACTTTGATGATATAATGGCCTATGCACTTCCAATTGCAGATGATGATGTTCCTTCTACTTACACAGAAGCAATAAGTAACCCTGATGGTGTAAAGTGGAAGCAAGCTATGAATGAAGAAATGAAGTCTCTTCATACAAACAGGACTTGGGAGTTGGTGACACTGCCCAAGGGAAATAAGGCAATTGGATGCAAATGGGTATATGCAAAGAAGGAAGGATTTCTTGGTAAAAATAAAATTCGACACAAGGCTAGATTGGTAGCAAAGGGTTACGCTTAGAAAGAAGGAATAGACTACAATGAAGTGTTTTCTCCAGTTGTGAAGCATTCGTCTATTCGGATTTTGCTAGCCTTGGTTGCGCAATATGACCTTGAACTAATTCAACTTGATGTGAAGACGACTTTTTTACACGGTGATTTGGAAGAGGAAATCTATATGACTCAACCTGATGGATTCAAGGTTGCTGATAAAGAAAATTGGGTTTGCAAACTGACGAAGTCACTTTATGGATTGAAACAACCTCCGAGGCAGTGGTACAAGCGATTTGATCAGTTCATGAAAGGGCAAAGGTACACAAGAAGTAAATTTGATCATTGTGTGTATTTTCAGAAGCTACAAGAAGGAGCTTTCATATACTTGCTCTTATATGTTGATGATATGCTGATAGCATCTAAGAGCAAAGTTGAAATTGAGAAATTGAAGACTCAATTCAATCTCGAGTTTGAGATAAAAGATCTAGGTGAAGCTAAACAGATTCTTGGCATGGAAATATGTAGAGATAGAGCTCATGGCAGAGTTAGCTTGTCTCAAAAGCAGTATTTGAAGAAGGTACTACAGCAGTTTAGCATGAACGAGCAGACAAAACCTGTAAGTACCCCGTTGGCTTCTCATTTCAAGCTTTCTGCACAACTATCTCCTTCAACGAATACGAAACGAGAATACATGTTATAAGTTCCGTATTCTAATGCAGTGGGTAGCTTGATGTATGCAATGGTGTGTACAAGACCCGACATTTCACAGGCAGTTAATATAGTGAGTAGGTATATGCATAGTCCTGGAAAAGGACATTGGCAAGTTGTGAGATGGATTCTACGGTATATTTTGAAGACCGTGAATGTTGGATTACTGTTCAAGCAGGATACTACACTTGGTAAAGGTGTTATTGGGTACACTGATTTTGACTATGCCGGTGATTTGGACAAACAAAGATCAACCACCGGTTATGTGTTTACACTTGCTGGAGGACCAATAAGTTGGAAGTCTACGCTGCATTCTACAGTTGCATTGTCAACCACAGAAGCCGAATGCATGGTTGTAACAGAGGTTGTAAAGGAAGCTATTTGGTTACAAGGTATGGTTAAAACCTTGGGATTGGTTTAGGAGCATATTAACGTGTATTGTGATAGTCAAAGTGCTATTCATTTAGCAAAGAATCAAGTCTATCATGCACGTACAAAGCATATCGACGTACGATTCCATTTTGTGCAGGAAATTATTGATGAGGGGAAAATTCGTCTTCAGAAGATTAAGACTGCAGATAATCCCGCAGATATGATGACCAAGGTGTAACAACAATCAAGTTCGAATATTGTTTGAACTTGATTAATATTCTGCAAGTTTAACAGTTGAAGAAGGCACTATCAAGTATTGTTGTCAAAGACAGAAAGAATTGTGTGAAGATAAGATTATCCTAATCAAATCTTCAAGGTGGAGATTGTTGGCAGCCATCCAATCTTTGACTTTTCAAAGATATGGGTGTTAGGATATTGGCACCGAAAATCGTAACATTTAAGGCACCAAATTTTGGGTTGAAATTTGGCATGGGATAATTGCAATTTTGGTCCCTAATTGTATAGGGACTTTTCAAGTTGATCCTTGAACCTCAACTATAAATAGGCCTAACTATTTCTCATTTTCAATATCCCACATATGTCATTCTCTACTTAAGGCATTGTTCTCTCTCATTATTTGTAAATTTTCAATTGTATTTTGGAGTGAGATATATTTGGTAGTGCCCGAGGACGTAGGCAAAACTTGTTGAACCTCGTTAAAATTCTAGTGTTCTTTATTGTTTATTTTGCATATTTTGCGAGTGTGATTGTAGTGATTTATTGTGCTATTAAATTACGATAGAGGGATATTCTGGCTAGGAAAGACCTGGTACTTAAGTGATCCTCGTGATCCACCTCTCTTTCCTGGGAATTGAACTTAGTGTGATTTTTTAGTACAATAATTTTACTCTTTTACATGCTTCCGTGCAACAGTTTTGGAATCAGCTATTGTCTTCCCATATTCTATGAGTTGTTTAAACAAGTTATTGCATACGATTTGGCTCTAGTCAAAAGGTTTTTTTTTTGGCATCTTTGACTAAATGGGTTTTTAGGTTGATTTAATCTACTTAATGGTCATTTTCAATTCTAATTTTATCACCACTATGTTTGAATCCAAACACACATTTCTCAGTTGATTTTTTGAGTTTAAATAGTTTTTGGAGTGTTGTTCAGTTAACATTGATATTGTTTCAAAAATGGGAATACATAGGTTCGAGTGCGTTGAAACGCGCTTATCCTAATATGTAAGAACGGCAAGGAGTTATAAGTAGTTTTAGGCTCATTGTATAAAAGAATAATTTTCGGATTGCTAGTGAAGTTTTAGTTTGAAAATTTGAAATCTCAAGTTTAAATTGCATCATATGTTAATTTGATCTAGACGTCTTTTAATTATTCATTTAGTTTATTTAAATTCAAATATTTTCAAATAAATATTCAGATGAGTTAACTTTTTGCACCTACATTAATCAATAACATTAAAATATTAAGTTGATAAAATATACGCATTGAAATATGAAATCTAGACATATAGTACAACTAGTTAGCGACTAAATGTAGCTCAATTATTGAATTAAAACATGGTTTTGTGGCAATAATTAAGTCATCAGTAAGACCTGTAAATTACATTGGCTAGTAACTTCTCAAACCATACAAATTGACTTATATTACCAAAAAAAAAAAGAGAGAAAAAAGAAAGGCCTTGTCATGCAAAACCATACAAATATATTAACTTCTCCAACCATATACAAATTGACTTGTATTATTCAGAATATGCATTGGTCTACTCAAAGATTCATAATTATTCTAACATCCAACCAAAATGCAAGTTTATTATTGTCGAAACCGATTTTTTGAAAAAACAAAAATTTAGTCGTTGACTTTAAAAACGAAAATGGGAGTCGCCACCGATCCTTTATTAAGGTGTGACCGGCCCACCTTAAAAATTATTTTGGTCTGCGAATTTTGAAAACAGGTTCGGGAGTCAGTTACGCACGAGGAAGGGTTAGCACCCTCATAACGCCCAAAATCGGTGCCAAATTGATTATTTGATGTCTTTTGTGTCGAAAGTTAAAAAGATTTTAAAATAAGCTTGAATGATGAAATTTGCAAAAGAATATCCAATTGTTCAAGTCATGTACAGAAATCGAGTCCCAATACGTTAGGGTACAATTCCTCATAATTCCCCAAACTTGAATATCACTTTCATTTTATACGAAAATCTTCATTTCGAGAAAGTAACATGCCACACCCAATACGTTAGGGCACAACAAGTTAAGTTCCCAAAAATGATTTTTATGCATTTTGAATAAAAATGTTCTCAGTCATTTAAGATTGACAAAGAAAATCAGAACCCAATACGTTAGGGCTCAATTTCCCTCGAAAATCCCAAACTTCCAAAAATACTTTTATTCAAAAAACCTTTAAATCAAGAAAATAATTTTGATGAATAGTAAAAACCAAAACATGTTTTTAAAAGGGTATGTTAAAAAGTTAATATACAATATGATTCAGATCCTTTAATTTAAAGCATATATACATAAATTTACAAAATATATATATAAGTGCAATATACAAGTAAATTCACAAATACGTGCATGCATATATTTGACACACATGTACAAGGATACATAAAAAGATAGAATGGAATATATCAAACAAAAAACTAAAAAAATGCATGTATATGTATTTGAAAATCGTGAATAAGGATAAAATACAAAAATATGTATATGTGTATATATTTACAAAAGTAAAAAAGTTTGAAATTTAAATATAACAGTATATGTATATATAGAAGTTTTAAAAAAATGAAAAAAAGAAAAAAAATGTATAAAGTATAGGTAGACGTGTAACCTAAAACATGCATATATATATATATATATATATTATATAAGAAAACATTATGTGAATACTATAAATATATGTGTATATATATACATCATATATTAAAAACCATGCAAGTATGCTAAAAACGTGCGTATGTATATGTATTATATAAAACAATGCTTGTATGTTATAAAATAATAATAATAATGATAATAATAATAATAATAATAATAATAATAATAATAATAATAATAATAATAAACAATTAAAAAATGGTTAAACTGAATTAAAAAGAAGAAAATGGGTGAATTCGAAGCAAATTAAAAGACAGGACCACATTGAATGCGCGCACAACAGTGGAGGACCAAAAGGGAAATTATCCCCTCTTTCCAAAATGTTACGCAACAGGGGACTAAATTGAAACGGACATCAAATATGCGGTCCAATTTTAAAACCAGTAAAAAGGGTTTAACTAGAGCGCGCTACAAAAGGGAGGGACCAAATGCGCGATTTTCCCTTTGAAGCCAAACGCGCGGATCCTCCCCTTCGGGTCGGGTCACCGCGCGGGTCAAGGCTTAGATGAAACGGCGCCGTTTTGCTTCATTACTTAAAATAGATTTTTCTTTTAAAAAACATTTTCATCAGATTGAAAAGAGGAAAGAAAAAAAAATAAAAAAAAAAGTAAAAAAAAACTCCCTTTGCTCTGCTAGGGTTTTGTCCCTAGCATCATTGCACCGCCGTTCGTCGGCCTCCTCGCCAAAGCTCCGAACGCGATGGAGATGGCGACGGCGCGACGCTCTCGGGTAAGTTTCCTTCGTTCTCTTTGTATTATTATTTTACAAAACAAAAAAAAATCAAAAGAATAGATGAAAAAAAAGTAAAAAAGTAAAAAATAAAAAAACGATTCACCTTTAAGAAAAAAGAAATATTCTTTGCAAACTCAGTATTTCTTTCTATTTCTGTTGCTGTTTTTCCAATTCTCCCCCACTTTACAATGAAAATATTCCTTTTATAGCCGAAAATGGAAATAAAAAAAAATGAAATCTATTCTGCTATCCCTATTATTTTGTTGCGGTTTGTTTTTGTTTGTTGTTTCAGGTGCGATGCGCAAGGCATGGCGTGCGTAGAGGAGTGGCGCACGTGGAGGCGCAACTTGCGCAAATGGCGGCTACTGTTGCGGAGGGGGCGGTGCGCAGGGCTGTTGTGGCTGCGCTGAAGCAAAGGTCTAGGGTTTTTGCTTAGTTGGTTAAGCTTTGGGCTTGTATTGGGCTGTGACATTGGGTTTTAGGTTTGATTTTTGGGCCACTGTATTGGGTTTTAGCTCTGCATGTAGGCCCGTTTATTTGTTTGAGCCCGGGCATATTTGGGCTTGTACAATTATTAATATAATACAGATTTTAACATCTAACCAGTTGCATAATCGGGATAGAACATGCTAATTTCATTTTACCCCTCAAGTTTATTATTATTATTATTATTATTATTTTAATATAATACTGATTTTAATTAATATTTAGTATAACATAAATTTTCTCAGTAAATATAACATAATTTAGTGTGAACTAGTGTACTATTATGTAAATTTTATTTTGAGAGTGAGAGATATATGTAGCTTCAAGTCATATCAAACAATATGGAAACTAAATAGTAATTGCAAAAGTCATGGTCATTCATCCTAGCATAGCGCACATCAACCCTTTTGGTGTGGGAATATGTAGTGATTTCTTGTTGCAATTTCTAAGCGTTCGCATTAAACTGGAAAAAACAACAAAAATAAAAAGAAGGGTGACAAAGATAATGGAGTAGAAGTAGTCTTTAAAGAGGAAAGAAAAACAAGGCTAGTATGAACTAAGTGTGCTACGATGTACCTTGACTTTGTAAAAAGAAAAAAATCAAATAAATGGCAGTCAAATCTTAATTAAAAAAATGATGACTTGTGTGAACAAATGTGCTATGATGTAATTTACGTAACATTAAGTCATTTCAAATAATATGAAACAAAAATAGCAATTACAGTAGTCATGGTCTTTTTTCCAACCCAACATCGACCCTTTGGTGTCGAGATCTGTAGTTTCTTATTACAATTTCTCACCATTCACACTAAATTGGAAAAACAAGAAAAAAAGAAGAAAGGTGACAAAAATAAAGGAGCACTAGTACTCTTTAAAACAAAAGAAAGGCAACCTAAATGTTATAACCACAACTTTTTTCCAGTTATCGAAAAACAATAATTTTTTTTACTGAAAAATCTAAAATTAATTCTGAAAAGATAAAATAGAGGAAATTAAAAATTTTAAATAATTTTTTCCGTAAAAATTCAGAATTTTCTTATAAAAATCCAAATAACTTTCTACAAAACCTCATATCTTTCCCTTTTACTGAAAAAAGCTAAAAGTAATTCTAAGAAAAGAAAAAGGAAATGATCAATTAATTTTTCCTGTAAAAACTCAAGTTCTTACTATAAAAATCCAGATAATTATCTGCAAAACTTTCCTTTTACTAAGAAAAAAAATTGAAATTAATTCTAAAAGGAAAAAAATAATAGAAATTTAAAAGATAAAATAATTTTTCTAACCCAAATTTTCTCTTGTAAAAGCCCAAGTTTTTTTAATTCTTAAAAGTATATAAAAAATATAAAAAATAAAATGAGTGATCAAAATGAAAATTATTTACATTAATTAAAATAAATTTATATAATGACAAAGTAATAATGAATGAGTAAAATAATAAAAATGTGTTTATTTTTAATACTAAAAATGAAAAGTTGTGGAATTTTTCAAATTAATACATCGCTGACTAATGACTTTTCTTTATTCATAAATTTCAAATTATTGGCCCCATCTTCACTTTCCTAGTCGCTGCCAAAATTTGCAAGTCTTTTCTTTATTCATAAATTTCTAAGAGACATCCGAATTCTTTTCTTTAATTACATCGTCCTTTTATATGTAATTGCTAAAATAATTCTCGATTCAAGTTTCGTATTAAGTTGATTATTTATTTGTATAAAATTATAGAGTAAAAATTCAAAAATTCAAAAATGTTTTAACTTCTTGTATATTTCTCATGTTTGTAATTTAGTCCTTTTATTTTTATTTTTAGAAATATAATCCTCTACTTTCAAATATAATCCTTCTATTAAACTCTTTGGTATGGCATTTTAAAATTAAAAAAAATCAATTGGTAGTCACGTAACAATAAAAATAACGTTGAAAATATTTATTAGGATTTTCTCTTAAAAACACTCATTCGAATCGTCAGGATACTTTTTTTTTTGTTAGAGTTGTATTGTTTTTAAGAAAAATTGACATATGCATTTTGATTGAAATAGTTAATAATATTAACTATTTAGACTAACTAATTACATTATAAAAGTAAATGGACTAAATTATGTCAAAATTAAAGTATATAAATTACATATCAAGTTTCAACATAGTCTAGATGCCAAAATTGAAATTTGACCATTGTCTTATGCCAACATTTTAATTTTATTATGCACATTTTATTACTTTCAACAATTGTATATCTATACTTACTATTATACTATTATTTAACTTCCTGATTGAGTTGGTATCACTCGGTTAAGGAAATTATAGAAATGCCCTTCTATAATTAAAATAAGTTATGTTATTTAAGGATACTTTCGTCTTTTTATTTTAAAAGTCAAGAAAAATATACATATGATAGAATTTGAACTCAAACCAAATGTATTACTAAAATTTTTAATTTACCACTCAAATATAGTTTTACTTTAATATTTCTATTATTATTTCCATCAATTGTATATAAAGATTTTGATTGAGTTGTTGTTTACCCATAATCGGATCCCAAGTCAATTATTAAATTATCAAAATGTCTTTATTTAAAAAAAACAATAATATTAATTTAAAGGTATTTTGTCTTTTATATGAAATCTAGAAAAAAAAATTATGCTTACAATGAGATTTGAACCCAAAATACTAAATAAATAATCTTTTGACTTTAACTAAAGTAACATATGATTTTTACATGAATTCTTAATAAATATATTATATAATTATTTTCACTCACATTGTGGGTATACTATAATTTTATTAATAATATTATCGATTGAGTTGATATCAAGTTAACATGCAACACTAATTCAAGAAACTTAATAATGCTATAGTAAACAATTGAAGTACATCTAATATTCTTGAAATGATGTATTTACCTATTTCGATTTCCTTTCACTCACAATTTAAACTATTTTTTTATTTTAATTTCACACATATGCATTATTAGTTTAAAATTTTATATTTCTTTATTTATTGTATTTTATTTATAAACGTCATCATACGTTCTAAATACATGGTTTCCACACGCATACACGTATAATAAATTTTTTATATTAATAATGTATTTGATTGAGTTAATGTTACAACTTAACTCGATACGGGCTTAAGATTGATGATAACACAATAATAAACAATTTAATCTAATTTTTTGTAATTTTAATATTGTTATTATTTCATGTGTTTTTATTAATTAATTTCAACCTATATATTTTATTATTCATTGTATGTTATTTTTAAATACAAATTTTTTGCTTTATAATTATGATTTCCACTTACATATCATTGTTATAAAATTCCATTAAATATGCAAACAAATCAAAGGTAAAACACGCCAAAAGCCCCATATATTGCATAATAATGAACAAACATGAAAAAAAAGAGAGAGTACATATTCTCGCACAAGTATAACATAAATCCATAAAGCAAGTGCAAGGGCTGTTGAAGAAGGAAACGTGAAAGAGACAATTACAATATGCATCAAAGTTATTCTATTATTGGTGAACACTGAATTAATAAAACAAAGCATAAATGCCTATATTTATAGGCTTAGAAAGACACTACCTTAACATAAAAATAGCTAACAACTTATTCAATTAAACTGAAAATCTGGAACTAACAAAGATTCTACCGAGATACTTGGTCAACTAAACAACCCACTACTTTGAATTAATTCTCAACACTCTCCCCTAATTCAAAGTTGCAGACACCAAGTAGACTTCTAAAATAGCTAAACTTCTCCTTTGATAAAGCCTTTGTTAACACATCTGCTAGCTGCTCTTGGATGCTGCTATACTCCAAAGATATCTCCTCTTTTGCTACCAAATCACGAATGAAATGATAATGAATATTGATGTGCTTTGTTCTACTATGAAATGTTGGATTCTTTGTCATGGAGATAGTTAATTTGTTGTCACAAAATATCTCTGTCGCACATTTCTACTCTTGTTGAAGATCAGCTAACACTCTCCTTATCCAAATAGCCAATAGGAAATGCAATATCGGGCCTAGTGCGAGTCAAATAAATTAAACCTCCAACCAAGCTTCTAAATCTCCTTGCATCTGCCATTTCTTCTTCATCTTCTAGCTGCAATTTCTCATTGATCTTCATGTATTTTATTTTGAAATGCTGTAATGTGAAACTTTTGATTGTTGTTCTGTTTGTTTTTTACAATAGAACAGATTGAAGGAAGGAAAAAAAAAGTTGGAAAAAGGATTGTTGACACCATTTTTTTGAATAAAACATGGTCGACTTGGATTAAAAAAAAACGAAAACAAAAAAATGGGGGTTGCCACCAATCTTTTTTGATAAGGTGTGATCGGATCACCTTAAAAAGTGGTTGTTTTCAATAAATGATTTGATTTTATTAAAACAACAATTTTGCTCTACGAAATTCAGAAAAAACGAGTTCGGGAGTCAGTTACGTACGAGGAAGGATTAGCACCCTCGTAACGCCCAAAATTGGTACCTAGTTGATTATTTAATGCCTTTATGTCGAAAGCTGAACGTTTGAAAAGATTTAAAAATACGATCCTCTTTTATTAATGTTGATTTAAAAATGCTTTAATTAAATAAAAAATAGAAAAATGCCTCCTTATCTCGAAGTAACAAGATGTCACACCCAGTAAGTTAGGACCCGACATCTCATATTTTGAGAGTAAGTTTGCATTTCACTTTTTATTTAAACCTCATTTATTTTAATTTTAAAAGGATATTCGGTTACTTAGAATCAACGAGAAAAATCAAAGCTCAATTAGTCAGGGCACGGTTTCTTGAATTTTCTAAATATAGAGTATTGCCTTTATTTTTTTTGAAATTTTATGTGTTTGAAATTTAAAAAGATATTTTGCTATTTGGGTTTAACGAGAAAATCGAGACTCAATAAGTTAGGGTACAATTTCTCAAATTTCCAAAATGCAAAATATTACCTTATTTAACAAAATTCCATTTTGAATAATAGCGGGTAATCTATTTGAAGGTATGCATTTATCTCACTTAGAATAAAATAAAGCAATCTAAGTTGGATAACTATGTCGGAGTTTAATTTACAATACAAGGACATGAACTAATCAATACAATAATAAACATAGAGTAATGATACATGAATAAAATTATACCAATGGCACACACAATGAAAATAATCACTCAACACACATTATTTAAACATCATTATTAATAAAAAAGGGATGAATAAATTAAATAACATATATAACAATTTCAAAATGAGTGGTATAGAGCAAATTAAAATAAATAAAATGTAGAGCAAATTTAAAATAATAATAAATGAATCTCGAATAAATAATAAAAAATAAAAATAAAAAAACAACCATATGCGAAACAATTTAAAAGTATTATATATGAGAGATTTTAAAATAAATAATAACATATGTATACGTACATAAAAAAAATTGAAAGATGTTCATACATGAGTTTATAAGAAATAATATATATACATATAAATAAATTTAATGTAAAACAACTTCAAATAAATAATAAATATAAAAACTTAAAATAAGTAACGATAAAAGAACCTTTTCTACAAATAAATAAATTAAATAAACCAAGGATGAGGTTGAAATGGAATTAAAAAATCGAGGCTTTAATTGCAAAATTATAAACAGTTCGCAAGGGGACTGAAATAAGATGCGCTGATGACATGAGGGACCTTTAGGGAGATATTCCCCACCCCTAAACGCAGTGAGAGTCTGCGCATGGTCCGAGGACCAGATTGAAATAAAAACAAAATTCGCGGCCCAAATCGAAAAGAAATAAAAGGTTGGATTACACTTTAACTCAAGGTGGATGGACTAAATGCATAAATTACCCATTAAGGCAAAGCATGCGCAGATCCCCCATCAAACGACGCCGTTTCACTGCTAATATAAACCAAAATATATTTTTTTACTTCACTTTTTCATATTTTCTAAAAAAAACTGAAGGAGCCTCAGTTTTTCTCTCAACACCCTCCATTCTCAAATGGCAGACGGTCTCTCAAGACCTCCGTCGCACCACCAAAGTGGCCGGCGACCGGTGCCGAAGAATGGGCCCGTTAGCCCTTGCACCATGGCATCCTTGAGAGCCAAAGCTCTCTCAACCCATGGGAGTCGAAAACAAGGGAAGTTCTCAGCCTCTTGGACTCGATTCGGGCGATGGATGAGAGACCCTCCGACGGCGCAACCACAGCCACTTCCGGTGAGTTCCCTTCCCCATTATTTTTTGCTTTTGATTTTTTTATAATAGTTATTTAAAATAGATTTGCAAAAGGCGAAAAAAAGTAAAATAAAATAAGATAAAACAAATAAATAAGAGAAAACAAAGAAGAAAATAGCACAGATTCAACCTTTAAAATTTTCTATTCTGATGTGGGTTTTTTTACAAAGAAAATCGAAGTAGAACAAAAAAAATGGCTCTTGTTGTTTTTTATAGGCCATTACAAACTGTTTTTTTTATTGCTCTTTTTTTCTTTGCATTCATTTCTCTCTGCAGGTGGTCTGACACGCGTGGAGGGCCAACGGCGGCAGTGTCAGAGGCGTGCGCTGAAGGTGCCTGGTGGCTGAGGGTGGCAGACGAGGAGGCCACCCGAGGCATGCGGCTCCTAGGGTTTCTTTTACTCATTTCTGCTGAAAATGTTAATGTTGTTTGAGCTAGGTTTTTAATTTTTGGGCCCATTTGTGATTGGGTTATTATTTTTACTAGGCCAGCAAATTTGGGCTTCTACAAGGATAATCGTAAAGGCACAAAAAGGAGTCTTAGATAGATCTGCGGTTGGATTTTATGTTAAAGAAATTAGAATGATGGCTCTTAATTTTGATTCTATTTTTTTCAACATGCAGATCGAGAATCTAATTTAGTTGCTCATACAATAGCGAGCATGGGTTTCAAAATAGGGAACTCTCAATACTGGGTTGAAGAAGTACCTCCTGATGTGATGGGCATCGAAACCACCAAATATAAATTCCTATGACAAAATAAGTAAATGGTAGTATAGAGTAGTAGGGTCAAATCCACAGAGACTGGCTATCTAATTTTGTCTTTTTTCGTGACCAGAATTGCTGTCGCGGCGACAGTCGTGGCTACAGCCTGTGAGTAGAAATGCTAAAAATAAAAATAAAAACTGGAGGCTTAAATTGATTAAGATAATAAAATAAAGAAATAGAAAAAATAAAATAAAATAAAAATATATTAAAAAATGCAAAAATAAATTTAAGAAAATAAAACAAATGGATAAATAAAACATTTTTCTAAGCTTAGCCTTAGCCTCGGTATACTCCAATCTTGAATCGATCCTTGAAATAGATTTTCCCTTCTAAGCAATAAGCTGGTTATAGCGACTAAGAACGTCCCGATCATCAACTTTTCCTTATGTAGTTAATCCCGATATGACCTACAATCTAACTCTTGCCAAATTTCTAATTGCGATACACGTGTTCACAATTTAAGATTTCGATAGCCTTGCGATCTAAAAAGCCCAACTCAAATCAACGGCCTCAACCGTGTCAGTCATTTAATTAAATCCGATCTCTATCTCCCTTGTTGGAATCCAATTGGCTTTTCCCACCTAGACATGCCAATTTGTTCGTGAGAATTCGAACACAGCATGGCCGATTCATCTTCCCAACTGTATGCCAAACAACTCCAACCCAATGTGCACTTTTTGAATCGAATGAATCAACTTTAAGGAATGAATTTGTACTATCCCATATATCGGAGAGATAGAAAATGCTGCGTTGAGAGATTTTTTGAGCGAATTTGTATCTCACGATTGTTTTGTTGGAGCAACTTCCGGGCTAAAGTTAAAAAAGAGTTTAATTAATCATGGAAAGAATTATGCTTGAAAATAAATGATAAATGGTTTAAATGAAATTGTGGAAAGTAGAAAGGAGAAAGGACTTGGAAGGAAATTAAACCAAAAGGTTGAAAGTGAAAGAAAAAAAATTGAAATAGCATAATGTAGCAGGTAAGGAAAATATAGCACTGACGCAGGTAAGGAAAAAAAAAGAAGAAATAATTTATTAAATGCCAAAGGCCAAGTGTGTGTTCAATTGGCTGTAGCTTACTAGGTATTTATATATACTTTTAGTGCTAAAATTTAGCTAGATTTTTCCTAAATATTATCACTAAATAATCCTAAATATTATCACTAAATGTTATCACTAAATAATTCAAATTTTAAAAATTAAATTTAAACTAGAATTTAAACTAATTACAGAATTCTAATAATATCAAAAATCATTCAATCTTTATCCAACCATTTTTTAAAAAAATCTTCAAAGTTTTAATTTTTATCAAGTCATATTTGAATTTTCAATCTTTCAATCAAGCCCTCCTTTTTGTTTTTTGTTCCATTTTAGTCTCTTTTTGTAAGAGTTTGAATTCAACACATCAATTTCATTCATGATAATAAAAATTTAAATTTAATAGCATTTTATCCGATAATTAGCTAAAAATAAATACATTAAAAATAGTAATTTATCTTTCTATCATGATGCTGTTGCGATTACTGAAAGGGATCAATATTTGATGCAGCAGACTGACCAGGCTAGATCGATCATTGCTTGAGTTTTTCTGGAAGACGATCGGAACTTTGAATTTGGATGATTGATACAAAAATGAGAAGATGAAAGACTTCTTTATGTGTTTTGATCATTTTTGTATTTCTTCTCTTTTTCTTTTTCTTTTTATTTGGTATGTTCTTTATTGTTTTGTTAGTTTTGCTTGCCCTTCAAGGATGCGTTTGAGTTTGGTGTGTTTTGTTTTATTTTTAATTCAAGAGGTGCCTTCGTATTTTCTAAAAAAAATTGAAAAAGGGATGATTCTTCCAACATTTATTAGTGGGCCTAGAAATATTTAGATGCAATGACTTAGTACAACAACTTAAAAAGTCGTTATATTATAACACACCACAACCTGGGTAAAAATAATTATGTAATATATTTATTATTTTGTTAAAATAAGAATATATTGATAATTTAACAACTAAATTGAAATTGAGTTATAGGTGACATTAATTTAATCAAAATTTTTATATATAATAATATAAATATTAAAAATTCTGAAAATTCAAAATATTGATAAACATTTCATAAATTTTGAAAAAGAATAAAAATAATTTTACCAATAAAAGAAAATCAAGACCCCAAGATATATAAGGCAAAGAACTTGGTTTTGTGGGTGTAATCACTGAATTTTGTCCCGGACAATTTTCGTGTTTTTTTAAAAAAATTGCATTTTGACCCCTAACTTTTTTGAAATTACATTTCAACCCTTAAACTTTCTTGAAATTGCATTTTAACCCTTGAACATTCCTAGAATTACATTTTGACCCTAAATTTTCCCAAAATTACACTTTGGCCCTAGAATTTTTATTGCATTTGCAATCTGGTCCTTCTGGCAGTCGCCAGCGCAAGTTGTGCACCTGCAACGGCGGCGGCCGACCTAGGCCCTCCCTAGCCACCTGTAACCTGCAAAAAAGGAAGAAAATTCAACAATATATAAGGGGTTTTCAACCCCAAAATTAAGAGGAGGCAAAAAGAAAAAAAACAAAACAAAACAAATTTTTGAGCGAAAAAAGAAAAAAAGCAGCCCACCGCCGGCCGTCGCACCAGCACCGTCGTACCCACCGCCGCAGCACTCCCATCGCCGACACCTAGCAAAGCAAACAAGAGCCAAAACAAAAAAGAAAAAGAAAAAGGCAAAGAAAAAAGAGAGAAAAAAAAGCTTCGAAAAAGAAAAAAAGAAAAGAAGGAAAGGGAGGGGAAGAGGAGACCACCGTGCGCACCACCGCCGGCCGTCGCACCAGGAGGCGTCACCGACAACACAAAAGGGGGCGCTGATCGTGAAAGAAAGAAAGAAATTAAGAAAAAGAGAAGAAAGAAAGAAAGAAAGAAGAAAGGGAAAGAAAAAAAATTTAATTCAGTCGGGTCAAACTGACCCGACCCGAATCAACTGACGACCCGACCCAGCAGGCCATACCACCAGCAGCCCCCAGGCCCAAAAAAAAACAACAAAGCCCAAAGGAAAAAAAAACAAAAGGGGTAGAAAAAAAAAGAAAGGGAGCAGGCCAGCCCACCAAACAGCAGGCCCACTTTGCACAGCCCAGCGCTAGTAGCAGGCCACCAGCAACAGGCCCATCAGTGCCCAAGCCCAGAGGCAGCAGTCCAGAAAAAAAAAAGAGGAAGAAAAAAAAGAAAAAAAGAAAAAGGAAAAAACCAAACTTGTATTTTGGACCTTTTCGGTAATTTCGCGTATTTCATTTTTAATTTAATGCACGTATTTTTATGCTATTCCGTTTTAATATTATTGGTACTTATATGCACTTTTGTATTTTTGTATTTATATTTTTAATTTTATTTTATTTTAAATAATTTCAATAAATAAGGCAACGAATCGATTTAACACTAAGCCGTCGATTTCATCGCTATATTGGGTGAATATTATCGGTTTGTGTTAAATACGAGACGCCCTTCTTAAAATTGAGAAACTTAAAAGTTCTCATGTTCCAAAAATTTACGTGTTTTTTTATTTTTTTATATTTATGTTTTCTTAAATTTTTTAAAAAAATTAATAAATAAGGCAACAAATCGATTTGACACTAATCCGTTGATTTCATTGCTATGTTGAGTGAATATCATCGGTTCGTGTTAAATACGATACGTCCTTTTAAAAAATTTCTCGTGTTTCAAAATTTCGTGTTTTCAAAATTTTTCGTGTTTCAAAAGTTTCGTGTTTCAAAAATTCCTGTGTTTCAAAAATTTCCGTGTCTTCAAAAATATTGTGTTTCAAAATTATCGTGTTTTAAAAAAAATTTCGTATTTCAATCGGATCACGATTAAGTATTAAATTGAGCTCGTATTTTTGAAAATTAAGACAATGCGTGCTTAACAAGATACCAATTTTGGGCGTCGCGAGAGTGCTAATACCTTTCTCGCACGTAACCGACTCCCGAACTCTAATTTTCGCTGGATTTCCAGGTAGACCTAAAATTACCTCTTTTTTAGAAAAGTTTAAGAATAAATTTTTCTTTTAAAAAGAGAATTTATTAGTTGTCCGGTCACACCTAGAAAAAAAAGATCGATGGTGACTCCTCTTTTGTAAAAAATCGAAACTTTATTTTTAAATTTTAAACAATCAATTCGATTAGCGCCCGTACATAAAATTTTTAGGTCGCTACAACTGGCGACTCCACTGGGGATGCTGTTGTTGAGAGTCGAGTCTGATGTTAAACGCGTGTTGTCAAATTTTTAAAATCCCTTGCTCAAACTAATTTTTAATCGTGATCCTTGAATTTTATTTTTAAAAAGTCATGCATCTGCATCCGATTTTCAAATTAATATTTTTCTAACTCGTTTTATTTTTCTGTTTTTTCCTTAGCTTTAAGTTTTACAGTTTTTTAGTTTGTTTTTTTAGTAAAAATAAAAAAATAAAAAGGTTTGTGAGTTTTTCCCCACACACCATGCACTTGCATTCTTGCATAACATGAGCTCTCTACCCGGGCTCCGTCCGTTTAAATGGAAGTAAACGCTACGCCTTCGTGAGATAACTCGTCCCTCCGCACAGGCTAGTGAAATACTTCCAGGTTACATATGACTTATGCTTTCGTGAGTTAACTCGTCCCTCCACATAGGCATAAGTAAATGTAATCCCTCGAATTGAGCTCCTGAGCCTGTGATGGGTGATGACCGAGGCTCCGTACTAACCTTAGTAGGTGACAATATGGGCAATTCAAGTACCTTTCTAGAACTGAAATCACATATAATGAACCGTACGAGCCACCTAATTAGAGCCATGCTGAACCTCTTACCTTTTACTTCTTTTACATTTACACTTCTTTGCAAATAAATTGAGTCTGTTTAATAAATTAGGTCGGATAGATTGTCTGATGGTATGTAGGGTAGGTTTTTGTAAAGCATGTTGGGGCAAAAAAAAATGTGGGTTTGTTCCACTAAATTGCATGATTGAATAGCTTAATTTGTTAAATTTTCAATAATCTTTATTTTTCTTTTTTCTTCTGTTTATATCTGTTGTGATCTCTAACCGACGTTATTTGTTCTTCATTTTATTTTTCATCATGCATCATATGCATCTCATTAGAAAGGTGTTGATTAGATATTGGTTGCCAAAAACGGGTTTCTAATAGAGGAGTCAATTACACAAGTAACCGAGAAGAATGTTGTAGTTCGAGACTGGTCTTTGAGAACCCAAAAAGCAAAATGGGACAGTTTAAAGGAAGGTTACATATCTGATCTTCCCGAGCGTGTGACTTCGAATGCTCGTCAGAATAACCTCGAAGACTTGACTAGGATCTGGGGACAATGGGATTCAGATACTAGGGGCATCTTTACTGAAAAGTACGGGGACATAGCTCACTTGATCGTAATCAATGAAGACGAGCAGTTGATTCAAGCTATGGTTTGATTCTGGGACCCAGCTTATCAGTGTTTTACTTTCAATCAATAAGACATGACTCCAACCATAGAAGAGTATGCTGCCCTGCTTCGCATTGAGAATGTACAACTCAACAATATATATGTGAAGGAGCCTAAATCGATGACCTTCGGGAGTTAGTTCAGAATCATCCAGATGTTTTGAAAAGAGTAGATCTATTTGCCTTGGCCATTTACGGACTGATCGTCTTCCCAAAGGTTCTTGGGCACGTTGAAGTTGCGGTAGTGGATTTTTTCAAAAAGTTAAGGCAAGGAATCAACCCCGTCCCAACCATATTGGCCGAGACTTTTAGATCCCTAAATGCTTGTAGGAAGAAAAGGGAAAGGCATTTCATCGGATGCGCTCAGTTACTTAATGTTTGGATTTTTAGCCACTTTTGGAAAGTGGAGCGCACAACTTTCCATATGTTCTCAAAAACATTCGCTCCGTTAGAAGCACACCTTGAAAAAGATTGGCCAAAGGATACCACTGAACAGTACTGGGTCTCGATTTTTCAAAACATTCGTGCTGAAGATATAACTTGGAGGGCATATTGGATTCGTCCTTCTATTTTGTTATACAAATGTGAAAACCAAGACTGGGTGCCTTTGCTAGGATTGTGGGGAGGAGTTGGATATGCTCCGTTGATGGTTCAGAGATAGTTTGCTTCGTGATAGTTTGTACCAGTTACCGATGGATTGGCACAATTGGAGTTTGCCTTTATAGGTGAGGGTTATATGAAAAGGATGCGAGATACCGTGAATTCTTGGAGGAAAATCTACCTAATGGAATTGGATCTCTATATTGATACTATCACTGTAGATTATGACATATGGAGGCAACAACGAGTGAAGAGTCAGCTAACCCTACCGATTGACGTTGCTTGCCAGAATCCATTCTCAGAGAAAATACCGTCTGAGCTAGATTTGGCGAGACATGAATTTGAACGTGAAAAAGTTAAACTGTTACGAGATATTAGTTCTCTTCAGGAGGAAAACTACCAGTTGAAGATTGATGTTCAAACTGAAAAATCTAGAACCAAAAAGGTTCAAAAAGAAGTTGAGGTCACGAGAAAGGATTTAAGAGACCTTCATTTGGAAAATAAGAAATTAAGAGGCACTATAAGGAATAGTGGATTGGGTAAATCATCGGCAGGATGGAAGGAAGAACTAAGCAACATTAAAGGTGGGATGGAATTCTGGAAAGCCAAAGCGAAGGAGGAAAGAGCTGCACGTTCTACGATAGAGTTGAGGAAGAAGAATGTTGAATAGGAAACTGTGTCTGCAGAATTAACGGCTAGTCAGACTGAGCATTAAAAGTTAAAAGAAAAAGTTTGAAGTCTAGAAAGTACACTGTAAGCTCATCAGTAACATTTGGATGACCTCCTAAAAGCTCTAGAAAAGAAAAATGGTCAGCATGACAGAGACATTCGCGCTTACGAAAGAGCCCTCCAAGAAAAGGATATGCATCTCGACAGTTTGATCAATGAAATTCGTAAGGCGGCTGCGTAAATAGTACAATTATTTGATGAAGCTGAAGCTCTTAGTTGCCAATACCCTCCAAGCCAAAGGTCAAGCATATTGGAGTTCCTAGAACGTATAAAGAAACAAGGCGATGTGGCTAAGAAATTTGTGTAACTGTTAAACCAAGATGGCAAAACTTTTTGTAATAGACTCTTTTGATTAATGAAACGCCCAAGTATGGGGCTATCTTGAAATCAACACCCATTTTTGCATATTTTTGCATAACTAATATTCATTATTCATTAGTCATTCATTCATTCATTCATTGCATGTACATATTATCCTAATTGCTCACTAAGGCTAAAACCGTCTAATTCACAGTTGTTACACTACGAGTCTGGAATCATGTCACTCTTATAGGACGCGCCTAAGAGCTAGAGCTATGGATGCTGAACTCAATGAAAGAATGAAAAAGATGGAAAGAACCCAAAGAGAGTTGCAGGAGCAACTGGCCAAGTCACAGCAAGAGGCGAGAGATTTGATGGTGAGATCTCGAGAGGAATCGCGTGAGCAAAGAGATCAAATGGCCAAAATGATGGAAATGATGATGGCCTTAGTCAAAGGAAAAGAAACTATGTAGGGCCCTAATATCGTAGAGCCGCATCAGTCAAGAGCTAATCAAGATCTACTTTATCCCCCGAGATTCACTCTACCTCATGTCCACGCAATACAAAGAGGATACCCCCAAAGGGAACCTACAGTCCTGGAACAACATCCTGCTCCATCTACTCATCTAGGGAAAGGAATATTTGTATCGAACCCTGGGGCTAGTCCCTCAGATCCAATTGTTCCAGACCTAGATGATCCTGTAGAAATAGCAAGGCTGAAAATTGATGACAATAATGCTCAGGATAAGTATAGAATCCTGGAAGAGAGGATCAAGGTAGTAGAAGGTGCTGAAGTTTTCTTTACTTTGAGTGCCAAAGAGCTTAGTTTGGCACCTGATCTGGTTCTACCCCAAAAATTTAAGGAGCCAGATTTTGAGAAGTATGATGGAACAAGATGTCTAAAGGCGCATCTTATCATGTTTTGCCGAAAGTTGACTGGTTATGTGAATGATAATAAGTTATTGGTACACTACTTTCAAGATAATTTGGTTGGCTCGGCTCTTCGATAGTACAATCAGCTCAGCAGAGAGAAGATCTGATCATGGAAAGACTTAGCATCAGCATCTTGTGAGTAATACAAGCATGTATCGGATATGGTGCCTGATCAAATAACTTTGCAAATGATGGAAAAGAAGCCGACAGAGACTTTTAGGCAATATGCACAAAGATGGAGGGATATCTTGGCTCAGGTAGAACCCCTGCTAACTAAGACGGAGATAACGGTCCTCTTCATCAACACTCTGAAAGTGCCATTTTACGATAAGTTGGTAGGGAGCGCCGCAAAGGACTTTGCAGATATTGTAATATCTGGGGAGCTTATTGAAAACGTCGTCAAAAGTGGGAGAATGAAAGGTCCCGAGAGTTTGAAGAGGGTAGTACCCATGAAAAAAAAGGAGGCAGAAGCCCATATGGTTGGAATTGGGAGCCACTGTATCTCCAATCCGTACCCAGCCCAGTCACGACCTCGTTATCACCCACCTACCAACTTTTATTTTCCTCCCCAAAGTCCTTACCATCAAGCACCTCCCTCTTACCCCGTTTATGCCATGAATAACCAAAGACCATTCACTATGTTCCCACCAAATACTATGCCTACACAAAGCCAACCCAAAAATGAATAAAGACCGGCAAGACCCGATTCTGAAAGACCTCAGTTCACACCAATTCCTGTATCATATGGAGAATTATACCCGAAGCTGTTGGAAAAGTAATTAATATCCCCACATTATATGGCACCCTTGAAGCCCCCATACCCGAAGTGGTATGATCCTAACGCTAGTTGCGTGTATCATGCTGGGAATCAGGGACACTCTACAGAAAATTGTTTAGCCTTTAAAAGGAGGGTTCAAGGTTTCATCGATGCTGGTATTTTACGATTCGATGGTGTTAGCAATGTGACGGAAATCCTCTTCCTAACCATACTGGTGGGAATGTAAACGTAGTGACAAATGAAGACGATTGGCAAGCCAAAGGTTATGTTGCCAAAGTAAGGACACCTTTGCGGAAGGTATGGGAGATGATGATTGAAAATGGCTTGCTCTGCCCGTCTAGTAAAATTCTCAAAGAAGAAAGTACAAAAGACCAAGGTTTCTGTGATTTTCATGGCATCGAAGGGCATGACATCCAATCTTGTAAGGAATTTAGAAAATTACTTCAAGACATGATGGATAATAAGGAGGTCAAGGTCTTTGATAGGGTGGAGAGGGCTGAGGAAGTAGAAATATGTGCCTCTGATAATCAATTGATGGTTTTCCCTTATAGCGTCTATAGACCTTTGGTGATTTATTACGAGGCAAAGAAGGAAGAAGTTAGTCGAGAAGTTAAACCAAGTTTGATAATCGAAGTACCTGCTCATTTCTCTTACAATGACAACAAGGCAGTGCCATGGAATTATGATGTCAATATCGTTGTACCTGAGGGTGAAAGGTCCAGGGTTGTGAGTGAAGGTGTCAGTGGAGTAGGACACTTTACTCGCAGTGGAAGATGTTATTCTCCCAAGACTGTTGAACCAAATAAGAAGGTTGCTGGCCCAAGCCAAAAAGGAAAAATACCAATGTATGAGGTTGAGGATGATATTGAAATACCGCTTGAGCAAGAAGCTAAAAAGGCTGTGAATGAGGAGGAAGCACATGAGTTCTTACAGTTTATTAAGCACAGTGAATATAACGTTGTGGAACAATTAAACAAGCAGCCGGCCCGAATCTCGGTACTATCTCTATTGTTAAACTTGGAGCCACATCGAAACGCCTTGCTAAAAGTGTTAAATCAAGCTTATGTGGCGAACAATGTATCCGTGGAAAAGCTTGATAGGTGGATAAATAATTTGAATGCGGATAATTTCATCTCCTTTAGTGATGACGAAATACCGCTAAATGGTAGGGGCGTTGTAAAAGCATTGCACATCACAACTAGTTGCAAGCGCTACATAGTACCAAATGTACTCATCGACAATGGATCTGCACTCAATGCTATGCCTTTGGCCATGCTTTCTAGGATGCCAGTTGATATGTCTTATCTGAGGCATTGTAATTCTATAGTAAGGGCATTTGATGGGACACGATGAGAGGTCATGGGAAAGATTCAAATTCCTCTAGAGGTAGGGTCATGTGCATATGATATCGAGTTCCAGGTCATGGACATCACGCCTTCATACAATTGCCTCTTAGGAAGACCTTGGATCCATTCAGCTGGGGCAGTTCCTTCATCTCTCCATCAGAAAGTAAAGTTCATCATAGATAGTCGTTTGATTATTGTCGCTAGTGAGGAAGACATCGTCGCATCTATCTCTGCTGATGCACCCTACATCGAAATAAGCGAAGATGCTGTAGAATGCTCTTTTCGTTCCTTGGAATTTATCAATGCTACATTTGTTGCTGAAGGGAGTAATATTTCCACTCCCAAACTGTCGAGGAACACCAAGATGGGAATTAAGTTGATTGTGGAAAAAGGAGCTTGAGCGAGGAAAGGTTTAGGAAAATATCAACAAGGGATGGTTAGAGCTTTGAAACCAACGCACCACAAGGGTCGATACGGTTTAGGGTTCAAGCCAGATTTACATCAAAGAAGAAAACAATTGCAAAAAGATCGAGAAAGAAGAATCGCGAGAGCCTCAGCCTGGGAATTAGAATGGGAGCCGTTGGCATATCCTCCTTTGTCAAGAACATTTACATCAGCAGGGGTGATGTACCCAGGGCAAGACAATCCGCAAGTCACATTATTGATTGAAAAGGGTATTCAAAATCTTAGCCTAAATGCTATCGACAATGAGGATGATGCAATTGGGAATGCTTCAGTAATACGCCCTTGTCCTCCTGGATTTACTTTGAACAATTGGACTGCTATGGAGCGCCTTATAGTTTTTAAGTCCCCTTCAGAGTGCTCAGATATCAATGGCATGAACAATTCAGTTACGAATCCTGAAATCGATTTTGAGAAGGCTGTTTGTTTAGGAGAATTCGAAGCTGACGAAAATGTTGAAGATTGTGTCTCGTCTGTAATACCCAAAATTTTTTTTTTTACAGTAAGATATTATCTTTGATTTAATAAATAAGGAAATAAAGTGAAAAAAAGGGGGAAATTTTGGAGCTATGTTAACATTGGGAAGTATATTATGACATATTAGTTCAAGAAAGGATTAAATCGTAAAAGTGAGAAAAGTTTTGTTACCCAAGAGTAAATACTCAAAATTTGAGGGGTTAAAGTGTAAATATGAAAAATTTAAAGGACCAATGGTGTAAATATTTTAAGAGTGGAATGATCTAGAAACTAAGTAAAATGGATGGATTAGGACCAAATTGAAAAAGGTGAAGAATTTTGAGAGGCTAAATTGCAATTTTACCAAATAAAATGATGACTCAAGGATGAAATTTTAAAAGATTACAGATGGCAAAATGGTCAATTAGAGAGATAATTCTAGAAGGTAATGATGATGTTGGTGATATTTTTAATTAATTACTTAGATAAATGTTATTTAATTAATATTTTATTAAGATTTTTAGTATTATTTTATTATTAAATGATTAATATAAAAGGGAGGAAAGATGAAGAGAATTCATCATCTTTCCCATGCACCAACTTGAGAAGAAGAAGAAAGAAAGAAAGATTTATTTTCTTTACAATTTGGTCCTTTTTACTAAAAATCCACCATTTTCACTTAGAATTCAAAGAAATTTCCATAACCACCAAGAGAGAAAATTGATAAGGAGACTATGGGGAGCTAGAATATCAAGTTAGATTCAAGAAATAGAGGCTGGAGGAGAGAGAAAATCAAGCTAAAGATTGAAATCAATAGAGCAAGGTAAGAACATCAAGATTTCAATATATTTTTGAGTTTGATATTATTGAAAAAGTATGAAATTGATGTTAATGTAGGATTTTATTATATAAGGTTCTATGTTCTTGATATGTTAGTGAAGAAAAATAAGAGAAAGTGATGGGAAATACTATAGAGAAAGGGAATAAGGGTGTTATAAATTTAGTAATCAACATTTTGCACTAAAACAATTTTGGATAGCAACAGTAGGTTAAATTTGAAAAATCACCATAAATCATTGAAATCGAATTAGAGGATGATAAAAATGTGGAATTAAATATTATTGAGTCTAGTTTCTCATAGAAGAAACGGTGTAAGTAATAGAATTTTAAATCATGAGATATAATGAATTTTGTGAGACAAGGTCAGAATGAATTCGGTTTCCCCTGTTCTGAATTTGGAAAATCATCAAAAATTGAATAAAAATAATTAGGGGTTAAAATTTACATGATTAAAATAATTAATGAGTCTATTTTTAATAGAAACAAATTATAACATCATCCGAATCTCGTACAATTAGATGATTAATTTTTAGTGAAGAAGGGTCGAAACTGTCAAACAACAGAACAGGGATGACTTTAAAGAATAAACTGTACTTATTGGCTAAAATAAAAATTCTCAAAATTTTATGATAAGAAGTATGTGAGTCTAGTTTCGGGAAAAATTAGAAGATCTTAATTTGGAGTTTCGTAGCTCAAGATATGAATAATTTAGTGATTATTACTCAAGTGGACAGCTTTGAATGAATATATAAATAAATGGTGAAATTATAGATAATGTTACATATAAGCATGTTATATACATTAAGGATTTGGAATGGAGAGGAGGAGTAGGAAAATATATGATTATTCAACTAGCATGAGTTTTCATTAAAAATGGCCAATTTACCTATTTTAGGTTCAGGGACTAAATTGAACAAAGGTGAAACTTTAAGGGTAAATTTGTAAAAATGTCAAAAAGTGACCAAATTGCATGAAATGAATTGTTTTATTATTTAAATTAGTAAATTGAATGAAATATTAATTTAAATCAAGATTGGGTGGAAATTCGAGAAAAAATAGAAATTTTCCAAAATGTCCCTGAATTTTGCTATTTCTGCAATTTAGCCTGGTAAGTTCGTATGAACTATATTTTGTATAATTTTAATAGAAGTGAATGCTATTTGATAATGAATATTATATATGTGTGTGTTTTATTATTGGAATTGAATTATTATTGGTAATAGGTATAATTATTATATGTTTTGAAATGATTATCGGAAGCTCGATTGGGTTGGAAGCTTGTTGGAGATATATCAAATTATCCATTGGTTCTATTGGTAATTTTGGATGATTTGATTCTGGTTATAATGACTTCTATAAGTTAAATTGGTTAATGATAGCTCATAAATGTTTTGATTTTGATTGGTTATAAATATGAATGATTGATGAAATGAAATGTCTGAAAATTAATTTGTAAACTCCGGTAATGCTCTATAACCCTATTCTGGAGAAGGATACAGGTTAGGGGTCTTACATCATCTCCTGACTTACTGAGAATGGTAGAACAAGAAGAGAAACATATCCTACCTCATCAAGAATCTGTTGAGGTACTGAACTTGGGGAGTGAAGAAAAGAAACAAGAAGTGAAGATTGAGACTTCCATTTCATAAAACACCAAGCGGGATTTAATCGCCTTGCTTCATGAGTACAAAGATGTGTTTGCCTGGTCTTATCATGATATGCCAGGGTTAAACACATATATTGTGGTGCATAAGCTCCCACTGAAACCAGAATGCAAACCTGTTCAACAGAAGCTAAGAAAGATGAGACCCGAAATGCTGTTGAAGATAAAAGAAGAAGTCAAGAAACAATTTTTTACGTTGGCTTACTACAAGTCTCTAAATATCCAGAGTGGGTAGCTAACATAGTCCCGGTACCGAAGAAATACGGCAAGGTGCGAATGTGCGTAGATTATCGTGATTTGAATCAAGCAAGTGCCAATGACAACTTTCATTTATCGCACATCGATACTTTGGTGGATAATACAACAAAGCATTCTTTGTTTTCCTTCATGGATGGTTTCTCAGGTTATAATCAGATAAAGATGGCTCCCGAGGACATGGAGAAAACTACATTCATAACAATGTGGGGAACCTTCTACTATAAGGTAATGCCGTTCGGATTAAAGAATGCTGGGGCAACATATCAAAGAGCCATTGTGACATTGTTCCATGATATGATGCACAAAGAAATAAAAGTTTATGTCGATGATATGATTGTCAAATCTCAGGAAGAAATAGAGCATGTTGGGAATCTTAGGAAGTTGTTCGAAAGATTAAGAAAGTTCCAGTTGAAGCTTAATCCAACCAAATGTACGTTTGGGGCTACCTCGGGAAAACTGCTAGGGTTCATTGTCAGCGAGAGAGGTATCGAGGTTGATCCAGACAAGATAAAAGCTATACAAGAACTGCCTCCCTCGCGCACACAAAAAGAAGTCAGAGGATTTGTAGGAAGGTTGAATTACATCGCTCGATTTATTGCTCAACTTACCAATAAGTGTGATCCAATTTTTCTACTCCTTCGAAAACATAATCCGGGAGAATGGAACAAGGAGTGCTAAGTGGCCTTTGACAAGATAAAATAGTATTTGTCTAATCCTCCGGTACTAGTACTGCCAACCCCTGGAAAACCCTTAATATTATACCTGATCGTGTTTGAGAACTCAATGGGTTGTGTACTGGGATAACATGATGAGTCGGGGAAAAGAGAAAAGGTAATTTACTACCTCAGCAAGAAGTTCACAAAGTATGAGGCAAAGTACCCTTCAATTGAAAAATTTTGTTCTGCATTGATTTGGACAGTTCGAAGGTTCAGACAATACATGTTGTATCATACGACATGGTTAATTTCAAAACTGGACCCAATAAAGTACATGATGGAGTCACCTGCACTCTCAGGAAGAATGGCACGATGGCAGATCCTACTGACTGAGCATGGCATCGCATATGTGAACCAAAAGTCAATAAAGGGAAGCGCAATAGCTGATTTCTTGGCAAGTTGAACAACGGAGGAATACTAGCCTTTGAGATTTGATTTCCCAGATGAAGACTTGATGTGCATTTCAGAAAAAGAGGGTGAGCCATCAAAAGAGAAATCATGGAAGATGAGCTTTGATGGTGCATCGAATGCATTGGGGCATGGGATCGGAACAGTTTTAGTGTCGCCGGAAGGGGATCATTACCCGCTCACTGCTAGATTGAATTTTTTCTGTACCAATAATATAGCAGAGTATGAAGCTTGCATCATGGGACTTCGTGCAGCTATCGAGAGGAAAATCAAAATCTTAGAGGTATACGGGGACTCGGCATTAGTCATTTACCAAATCCGTGGAGATTGGGAAGTAAGGGATTCGAAATTAGTCAAATATCGCGATCTCGTTGCAGAGCTGATCAAGGAGTTCTATGAAGTGACTTTTATCTACTTTCCACGGGAAGAGAACCAATTGGCTGATGCTCTGGCCACATTGGCTTCAATGTTTAAAGTAAACGGAGAAACTGAAATAATGTCTATCCAAATGAGCATATATGAGACCCCGCACACTGTTTTAGCATTGAGGAGGAGTCGGATGGACGACTATGGTTCCAGGATATCTTGGAGTATATTAAGAATCGAAAGTACCCCGAGCAAGCAAACGAGAATGACAAAAGAACTCTCAGGAGAATGGCAATTGGATTTGTCCTTGACGGGGATACCCTATACAAAATAGGAAAAGATCAAGTGCTCCTGAGATGCGTGGACGCTGTTGAAGCTAGAAAGATACTTGAAGAGGTTCATGAAGGAATTTTTGGAACGCATGCCAGTGGCTTCACTATGGCCAGACAGATTATGAGACTTGGTTGTTTTTGGCTGATGATGGAAAGGGATTGCATTGGATACGCACGAAAGTGTCATAAATGTCAAATTTACGGTGATAAAATTCATGCGGCTCCTTCAACCCTTCATGTCATGACTTCTCGGTGGCCTTTTTCTATGTGGGGCATGGATGTTATAGGGCCAATCTCTCCAAAGGCGTTTAATGGGCGTCGATTCATCTTTGTGGTTATAGACTACTTCACAAAATGGGTAGAAGCCACTTCGTTTGCTAATGTGACAAAGGCTGCAGTCTGTAGGTTCTTAAAAAAATGAGATTATATGTCGATATAGTCTGCCTAAAAGAATCATTTCAGATAATGCTTTAAATCTGAACAACAAGATGATGAAAGAGGTATGTGAGCAATTTCAGATAAAGCATCATAATTCTTTACCCTATCGCCCGAAGATGAATGGAGCAGTAGAAGCGGCCAACAAAAATATTAAGAGGATTATCGGGAAGATAACTAAGACATATAAAGATTGGCCCGAAAAGCTACCATTTGCTTTGTATGCGTACCGCACCTCTGTACGGACATCTACGGGAGCAACTCCTTTCTCTCTGGTGTACGGAATGGAAGTTGTTTTGCCCATCGAAGTAGAAATCCCATCCCTACGCGTCTTGATGGAGAGAAAGTTAGAAGAATCAGAGTGGATTCGAGCTCGATATGACCAGCTAAACCTTATTGAAGAGAAACACTTGAAGGCAATTTTTCATGGACAGATGTACCAGAAAAGAATAATCACGGCCCATGATAAAAAGGTACGGCCAAGAGAATTTCACGAAGGGGAGCTTGTACTAAGAAATATCCTCCCAATACAAAAAGACTTTTGAGGAAAATGGTCACCAAATTGGGAAGGGCCATACGTTGTAAAAAAGACATTCTCGGGAGGGACTCTGATTCTTACTGAGATGGATGGGAAAGAATTATCTAATCCAATGAACTCAGATGTTGTGAAGAAATATGATGCCTAAAAAAAACAAAACAAGAAAAAAAATCAAGATGAAAACCCGAAAAGGGCGTCTTGATAAACAAAAAGATTAGGATGATGTAACACTCCTAACCCGTATCCGTCACTGGATTAGGGTTACGAGGCATTATCGAACAAGACACAGTTCAGCACAGTCATTTATCACATTTCATACACCAAAGAATAACGATACATTTATAACATTATCAAACTTGAATATCCTCAATTCACTTATTTTAAATTCAAATATATAAATGATAATTACAATTCAAATGAATCATACCTTACTAAGCATGTATCACAAATAAACACATTTCAAAATTCAAACTAATTCAATTTAAACATACATCAAAGCTCAATCGAACATATTCTATAATTAACAAATTCGAACCAAACTTGTATACATCAGAGTCATATTAAGTTATATAATACTTTCAATATTCGATTTCCCTAAATCCATCGTATTAATGACATTTTCATAATTAAATCATATTCAAGCATATATCTTCAATTTTCATATACAGAAAATATGTCCGTACATAATTTCACTATCTAAATATCAAACATTACATTTCATAACTTCTGTATATGTACATAATGAAATCAATATGTATACAACTTAATGTCCAATCACATATAAAACATTAGTAACATTATATTATGGTCGTACATACCTTTGATGTCATTATATTATACACATATGACCATTTCAATGAAATCATTCAATCATAAACTATACACGCTCAATACAAATCAACTTATCCTTTAATCGACTAATCCAATAAATTTATAAAAGCTAAATTCAAACTTGTATTACTCACTTAACTATCATTACCCGAATTTGTATGTATCTTATTCATAAATTTTAAGCCTACTCTAAAATCATTTTTATATATATCATTTAAAATACCAAAAACATGCATATTTATCTATTACAAGTCTGCACATATGAATACACCATTTTAGCCATATCCAAAAATCCATACAATTCATATAATTTTACAAATATAAAATCGAATATTAAGTCCACTTGCATAAGCAAATCGTACATTTATTAAATACTCCACATTCCTAATTTATTTCATAACAAATTGGCATCCATAAATAACCTCATAAATTGTACAAGATTTAGCCATTACCTAATCAAACCATATCGATTCAAATAATAAAATCATACATATCAATTCACATTTTCCAAACCTATATCCATACACCAATTTATAGCATAAAACACACTTCCAAAACAGGTCTAGATCATGACCAAATATACACATATTCTTCCATACCTGATAACCGTACATACATATGCACATTACTAGTTTCTTTCAAATCAATTTATTAATGCAAATATACTCTTACAAACCAAATTTAACTGTCATTTCATCTATGATTTACTTAGCATTTCACCTATATGCCATAACCGAGTTCACTTAATTACTAAATTACATAACAATACCTTAACAAAGCATATCAAACAAGATTCACATATATCTACTTACAAATAAACCATAGCCGAAACACCAAGACCAAAACCAAACATATCACACATATCATATATATATATCACATAACCAAGATTAATTAAGCTAGAATATCATTTACCTCATTACTGAAGCACATGACTAAAACACCATAACATATATATACCAAACTCACTTCACTTATATGCTTTAACTAAGCTCACCTATGCTGAATTATTTACCACCTTCTTAACAAAACATATCAAACATAATTCACATAAATAAATATGCCATAGCCGAAATACCAAAATCAACATATCTATCACTTGATCAAAAGCATAAAAACCATGCTTAACAAAATATATAAGCCATTTTCGCATGGCTCATGTTTACAACCCAAAAATCAAACATATTAACTAGACTATACATGCCATAAGTTTAAATTCAAACTTAGTAAAATACCGAAAACAATCGATAGTGTGATAGACTTCTTTGACGATCCCCGTGCTCTTAACCAACTTCCAAATCTATAAAATTGAAAGCAATTACACACAGTAAGCTATTAAAGCTTAGTAAGTCATAAGCAAATAAACATTTAATCATTTACGTAAATTAAGCTAGAAAATTAGTAATAAACCATTATAATTTCACATATAATTCAATTTATCAACTTATATATCAAAACTTATATAATTTGTAATAACTTCCCTTTTTACCGAATAATCAATTGAACATTAATATAACCAATCATCACTTTCCTTAATGCACATATACATCAAAGGTCGAATACATATATATTCAAATGTGCAATCACATAATTCATATTTCACATAACTTCATATCATCAATTCAAGTATACAACTTACCTTATTTTCAAATAGGTAATCAACTATCACATACCTGGTCACTTAGCCTGATTTATACATTCGTACACAACTTATCTTTGCCCGTTGAACCATTCAGAATAAAAAAGGATACTCGGATAGTCGGAAGACTCGTACAATGCCAACGTCCCAAACGTGGTCTTACATGTAATCACATATCGATGCCACTGTCCCAGACAGGGTCTTATACAAATCAAATACGATGCCAATGTCCCAGACATGGTCTTACACATAAACACAAGTCGATGCCAACGTCCCAGACGTGGTCTTTCATGAAAACACTATCGAAATCCTAGGTCATGACATATGTATCCTAACTACTCCTAAGGCTCATACGGGGCTTTCAGACGTCGTAACTCAGTCGAAACGAATTCATAAACATAGCTGCCAAGCTTGTACACATTCGGCTAATACATATATTTATTCACATAAATTAACATCGTCTATTTGCTTATCAACTTACCTCAATATCGACGGACAGAATAGACGACTTTTCGATTATTTTTGTTTTTCCCCGATCCAAATCTGTTTTCGTTGGTTCATGATCTAAACATATTCAAATTAAACTTATTTAAACATAATTCCATTCAATTTAATCCAAAAACACATAAATGAGAAATTTACCATTTTGCCCCTGACATTTTACACTTTTTACAATTTAGTCCCTATTACATAAAACACCAAATACACAAAATTTCATAATACCCATGCTTGGCCGAATATCACTCTAGCTCATCTAAGTCCATACATTTCATTTATTTCACATTTTAGTCCCTCAAAAATTTATTTTCACAATTTAGTCCAATTTACTCAAATTCATAAAAAATCCAAAGACAAAACATGATAATTTAACACATATATTTAATATTTCATCATCAAACAGCAAAAATCTCAAACATTCATCAATGGCACATTTCAAAATCACCATCAATTCACAAAATTAAGGCATGGGTTTTGAAGAACACGAAGCAACGATCTCAAAAACATAAAAATTATCAAAAACTAAAGTAAAACATACCTTGAATCAAGCTAGATAATGCCGAAACCTAAAGAAAACATGGATGGTTTCTTTATTTTCTCCATTCGGCCAACAAAGATGAAAATAGCCATATTTTATGTTTTATTTTATTATAACTTAATTTATTAACTAAGTTACAAAATTAACCTTTTAGTAATAAATATTTATAACATATAATATAAGGCTAATTTTGACCATTGCCACCCACTAACATTAAAATGGCCTAATTGCCACATAAAACCTCCATTTTATAAAGACAACAACAATTAAGCACTTTCATATTTAACCCTCAAATTTTTACTTTACGCGATTAAGCTATTTTCTCAAATTAAGCACACAAACAATAAAATTATTTCACGAAACTTTCACACATATAATTTCACACATATTTAACACAGAAAATAATATTAAAATATTTTTCAGACTCAAATTTTTGGTCCCAAAACTACTGTTCCAATTAGGGTCAAAATCATGCTGTTACAGATGAAAACCCGAAAGGGCGTCCTAATGAAGCATATTCAGACTTAAGGAGCAAGACGACTTGAACGGGGAGTCGAATGGTGAGGTTACAATATTTGAAGCATTCTCAGAAGCTCGAAATCTTCTACACAGGAAGCCATGCTCGAAAAGATCCTTGACGAAGAAACATGGAGAATTTCATGCGTTGGATGTCTAGAACATTCATGGCCATTAAATTCACTTTCCTTTCTTTATGATGCTTTCTTTGAACTTTTCCTTGTCAATTTTATTTGTTTGTTGCTTTTGAAAAATTGAATGTGAGGTATTTCTTTCATGCCTACTTTGCCATTTTTGTCATGCATCTCGTGCTTGATTCATTTAAATGATAAATAGTAAGATGACATACTCTAAACAAAAGGAATGTTGAACATTACTTGGATGAGAATTTGACAAGTACAAGGGCCCCAAAGCAAGAACAAAGTTTAACAAGGGGGCAGGAGGGTGATATACGAAGAAATGTGGGTTACTCACCAAACTTGAAGATGAGTACAAAACTTGAGAGAAAAGTCAAAGATTGAAGCAATGGATGCAGTCTCTCACGAAAAAGGGGGCATGTGACAAACAGCCCAATGTGCATGGCATGATCATGTAGGCATAAAAGCATTTAGAACAAACACGTGCATATCATGATAACATCATACATAACGTATACAGGTATCCCAGCAGAGAGAGGAATTTTGGGAGAAAGCTGCACAAAATCAATAAAAAGAAGGCTTTTAGTTTCACCCGATATTTTTTTGAAACCCTGTTTCTTTCAAGAATTAATTTTCAATTTTTGCAAAAATCAACTCATAATGCGAGAGGTGAGTTGAGCCTCGGGCGCACGCCGAGGTATTTTTCAAATTTCTATTTTTCAAAAAAATCAACTCGTATTGCGAGAAGTGAGTTGAGCCTCGGACACATGCCGAGGTATTTCTTTTAAATTTCTATTTTTCAAAAATCAACTCATATTACGAGAGGTGAGTTGAGCCTCGGACACATGCCGAGGTATTTCTTTTAAATTTCTATTTTTCAAAAATCAACTCATATTGCGAGAGGTGAGTTGAGCATCGGGTCACATCCTGAGGTATTTTTCAGTTTCTGTTTTTCAAAAAATCAACTCATATTATGAGAGGTGAGTTGAGCCTTGGGTCACATCCTGAGGTATTTTTCAGTTTCTATTTTTCAAAAAATCAACTTATATTGCGAGAGGTGAGTTGAGCCTCGGGTCACATGCCGAGGTATTTTTTTTAATTTCTGTTTTTCAAAAATCAACTCATATTGCGAGAAGTGAGTTGAGCCTCGGACACATGCCGAGGTATTTCTTTTAAATTTCTGTTTTTCAAAAATCAACTCATATTACGAGAGGTGAGTTGAGCCTCGGGTCACATCCTGAGGTATTTTCAGTTTCTGTTTTTCAAAAAATCAACTCATATTGCGAGAAGTGAGTTGAGCCTCGGACAAATGCCGATGTATTTCTTTTAAATTTCTATTTTTCAAAAATCAACTCATATTGCGAGAGATGAGTTGAGCCTCAGGTCACACGCCGAGGTATTTTTCAATTTCAGTTAAAAAAAAGATCGCATGCCTAGCTTTTCTCGATTTCTATTTTTCAAATAAAAAGGAAATTTTGGACAAACGAACAAAATTCAGTGCTTTTAAGTCTTTGCTTTATCCCTGTTTCACAGCGATGAGCAAAAAGGGACAGCTGTAATCATTGAATTTTGTCCGGGACAAATTTCGTGTTTCTAAAAAAAATTGCATTTTGACCCCTAACTTTTTTAAAATTACATTTCAACCCCTAAACTTTCTTAAAATTGTATTTTAACCCTTGAACTTTCCTAGAATTACATTTTGACCCTAAATTTTCCCAAAATTACACTTTGGCCACATAATTTTTACTGTATTTGCAATCTAGTCCTTCTGGCAATCGCCAGCGCAAGTTGCGCACCTGAACGGGGGCGGCCGACCTAGGCCCTCCCTAGCCACCTGTAACTTGCAAAAAAGGAAGAAAATTCAACAATATATAAGGGGTTTTCAACCCCAAAATTAAGAGGAGGAGGCAAAAAGAAAAAAAATAAACAAATTTTTGAGCGAAAAAAGAAAAAAATAGCCTACCGCCGGCCATCGCACCAGCACCGCTATACCCACCGCCGCAGCACTCCCATCGCCGACACCTCGCAAAGCAAACAAGAGCCAAAAAAAAAAGAAAAAGAAAAAGGCAAAGAAAAAAATTTCCAAGAAAAAAGAGAGAAAAAAAGCTTCGAAAAAGAAAAAAAGAAAAGAAGGAAAGGGAGGGGAAGAGGAGACCATCGTGCGCACCACCGCCGGCCGTCGCACCAGGAGGCGTCACCGGTAACACAAAAGGGGGCGCTGATCGTGAAAGAAAGAAAGAAAGAAAAAGAGAAGAAAGAAAAAAAGAAGAAGAAGAAAGAAGAAGGAAGAAGAAAGGGAAAGAAAAAATTTTAATTCAGTCGGGTCAAACTGACCCGACCCCGCAGGCCATACCACCAGCAGCCCCCAGGCCCAAAAAAAACAGCAAAGCCCAAAAGAAAAAAAAACAAAAGGGGTAAAAAAAAGGAGCAGGCCAACCCACCAAACAGCAGGCCCACTTTGCGCAGCCCAGCGCCAGTAGCAGGCCACCAGCAACAGGCCCATCAGTGCCCAAGCCCAGAGGCAGCAGTCCAGAAAAAAAAGAGGAAGAAAAAAAAAGAAAAAAAGAAAAAGGAAAAAACCAAGCTCGTATTTTGGACCTTTTCAGTAATTTCGCATATTTCATTTTTAATTTAATGCACGTATTTTTATGTTATTCCGTTTTAATATTATTGGTACTTATATGCATTTTTATATTTTTGTATTTATATTTTTAATTTAATTTAATTTTATTTTAAATAATTTCAATAAATAAGGCTACGAAACGATTTAACACTAAGCCGTTGATTTCATCGCTATGTTAGGTGAATATAATCAGTTTGTGTTAAATACGAGACGCCCTTCTCAAAATTGAGAAACTTAAAAGTTCTTGTGTTCCAAAAATTTCCGTGTTTTTTTTTATTTTTTGTATTTATGTTTTCTTAAATTTTTTTAAAAAAATTAATAAATAAGGCAACAAATCGATTTGACACTAATTCGTTGATTTCATTGCTATGTTGAGTGAATATCATCGGTTCGTGTTAAATACGATACGTCCTTTTAAAAAAATTCTCGTGTTTCAAATTTTTGTGTTTTCAAAAATTTTTTGTGTTTCAAAAGTTTCGTGTTTCAAAAAATTCCTGTGTTTCAAAAATTTCCTTGTCTTCAAAAAATATTGTGTTTCAAAATTATCGAGTTTTAAAAAAAATTTCGTATTTCAATCGGATCACGATTAAGTATTAAATTGAGCTCGTATTTTTGAAAATTAAGACAACGCGCGCTTAACAAGATACCAATTTTGGGAGTCGCAAGGGTGCTAATACCTTCCTCGCGCGTAACCGACTCCCGAACTCTAATTTTCTCTGAATTTCTACATATACCTAAAATTACCTCTTTTTTAGAAAAGTTTAAGAATAAATTTTTATTTTAAAAAAAATAATTTATTAGGTGTCCGGTCACACCTAAAAAAAAAGATCGGTGGCGACTCCTCTTTTGTACAAAATCGAAACTTTATTTTCAAATTTTCAACAATCAATTTGACTAGCGCCCGTACATAAAATTTTTAGTTCACTACAGTGGGTATCAACTTTTCAAACCATTAAGACTCATTTACCATCTACCCATATAGCAAGTTTGATTTGCTTTCGATTGTTTTTTTCGTGAAAATTACATTAATGCTAACAAAAGAAAAATAAATAAATAATGAGAAATATTCACCAATCGTATTTATTAAAGTGAAAGTTACAAGAAAAAAAATGAATTCCATTAGACTATCGACTGATTTAGTTAAGGATATATAAATGTTGCTCATCTCTATGAAACAGCATCACCATCATCCTTTAATTATTAATACATGGAGCATTGATTCATTATCTTTGATCAAATAGGCCCCGCTGTTACTTACTGTGTCTTGTTTTAGTCAAGATAAGGACAGAAGATTGAAATAGGTGGTTATAATTAAGTCATCCGAGTAAACGATATTTGGAAATATATACATGTACCGTGTAGTGCTGTGCATGTCCAACCTTCATCAATAATTGTGAGGCTCATGCAGATTCTTTTATCTGCCAGGAAAGAAGGCAGTCCAGCACCGATTACGAACACCTTGGAAAGGTTAGTCTTGTTATTATTGTAGCTTCATTTAGGCAAATTAAAGACTTAGTTTGATGAAAGTCGTTGACGTCAACAATACTTGGAAAATGGAAATCAATAATGACACAAGTTTGGTAGCTTTCGATTGGTTTCTTCGTGGAAACTATATTAATGCTGACAAAGAAAAGTTAAATTACATACGAGAAATGTTAATCAGTATCTCCCAGTTATTAAAGTGATACTTATTAAAAATAAATTAAGAATATATAACTACGACTCATCTTAACGACACAACATCGACATCGTCCCTTAATTATTATAATTAAATTTCATGAATATATGGAGCATTAATTTATATTGAACTATAAAGTTTAATAGAAAAAATTAAAAATAAATTTACTTAATACTTATTTATCTTGTATGACCACATCTTGTATCGTTGGAGTCGAAGGCAGGTAAGCATATGGCGAGTATTCCCCATGAAGTTTTGTGGAAATGGAACTTTGTGATCAGACGAAAAATTTTGAATTTAGATGATGGGAAAAATGGGTGCATACCAAAGTCTTAATGGCGTTGGCTCGTAAAAATATAAATTATTCCGAATACAAAAGGGATATATTATAGAAACAGAGTATCGTTATACAAAAAGGCATAAAATATTCCTAAAAAAACCATAGAATGAAAAACTCCCGAACAGTGGTGCCTAGTCTTCGTCAGCCATATACCCATCGCTTTAATTTTACGCCTTGTAATTCACCCTAAGTCATATCAAACAATATGAAAAAAAAAATAGTAATTGCAATAGTCATGGTCATTGATCCTAGCATAGCAGACATCGACCCTTTTGGTGTGGGGGTACGTGATTTCTTGTTGCAATTTCTAAGCATTCACACTAAATTGGAAAAACAACAAGAATAAAAAGAAGGGTGACGAAGATAAAGAGAACTGACAGTCTTTAAAGAAAAAGAAAAACATGGCTAGTGTGAACGAGTGTGCTAGGATGTACCTTGACTTTGTAAAAAAAAAAAAATATGCCAGTCAAATCTTAATTAAAAATGATGACCAAGTGTGCTATGATGTAATTTCTATTTTGAGAGATTTCAATTTTAGTCTCAATGTTTTGTAACAATTGTATAAGTTCCTCAACTTACAAATTGTGTTATATGAATTTTGAAAATGATACATGTGTTTTATGAATTCATGAGTATGATTTATTGATGTTTGAAGTAGAGTTCAAATGTTTTCAAGTATTCTTGAGCTCCATTTTGTGCTTGCATGTAAATGAGATGTTTTCGGGTGATTTTGGTGTGTTTTACTCTTGCTTTTAAGTTTCCTGCTTCAAATCTCTAGACATGCATGTTTTTAGACTCAAATTTTGCTTCAAAGGTCTAAGGTTTCGAGACTTGCACCCAAGTATCGAGATTCATAGTCCAAATCCTGAAACTTACAAACTAAGTCTCGATACTTTGTTAGCTAAGTCTCAAGACCTGCAACCCCTGCACCCATACAAAGATAGTAACATTAAGTCATTTCAAATAATATGAAACAAAGATAGGAATTGCAATAGTCGTGGTCTTTCTTCCGACCAAACATCAACCCTTTGGTGTTGGGATCTCTAACTTCTTATTACAATTTCTAAGCATTCACACTATATTGAAAAAACAAGAAAAAAAAAGGTGACAAAAATAAAAGAGTACTAAGAGTACTAGTACTCTTTAAAACAAAAGAAAGGCAACCTATATACTATAACCACAACTTTTGTCCATTTATCGAAAAATCATAAGTTTTTTCATTTTAATTTAATTCCAAAAAGAAAAAGTAAAAGAAATTAAAAGATAAAATAAATTTTCCTCTAAAAATTCAAAAATTTCTTATAAAAATTCAAAGTAATTTCCTACAAAACCCCAAATACTTCCTTCTTACTGAAAAACCTAAAACTAATTTTAATAAATGAAAAAGAAAAAATAAATTGATTTTTCCACTAAAAACTCTAGTTCTTCATATTAAAATCCAAATAATTCTCTGCAAAATCTTAAGTTTTTTCCCTTCCTTTTATTGAGAAAAAAATTGAAATTAATTCTAAAATTAAAATAAAAGAAATTAAAAAGATAAAATGATTTTTCTAACCCGACATAAGTTAATTCTTAAAAAAATATATAAAAAAATTAAAAATATAAAATGAGTGACTAAAATGAAATTTTATTTAAGTTGGATGACTAAAATAATTCTATGTAATGACAAATTAATAATAAGTGATTAAAATGATAAAAATATATAACATCAATACTCATATTACAAACTTTTTAGTTTTAGTACTAAAAATAAAATTGTATAAAAGTTGTGGAATTCGCCAAATTGATACCTTGACTAATGACTTTTAACAAATTAAGTTATGATTTGTCTCAACCGTCACTTTAATTACATGATCTTCACTTTCCTGTTCTTTTCTTTATTCATAAATTTCTAAGGGACATACGTACGAAGTCTTTTCAATTCTACTTGCCCTTTAAGGATGTGTAGACGAACACATGTGTATGAGTTTAATATGTTTTGTTTTATTTTTAATTCAAGAGGTGTTTCGGTATTTTCTCTAAAAAAATTGAAAAAAAAGATGATTTTCCCAACTTTTATTAGGGGGCCTAGAAATATTTAGATGCAATGGCTTAGTACAACCAATTGAAAAGTCCTACTTTTTTTTTTTTAATAACTATAACCATGCAAAATGGAAAGAAGACTAATTATATATAAAAATAAAATAAGTTCATTTATTAAAATAAATTACATTATCATTTTTGTGTCTGCTAACAAATTCTTCTTTATAGGTTATCTATTTAAGAAAATATCAAAGACAATAATATCAAAGGGCAAATACAATATTTCCTTTGAACATTGAACATTGTTTAAATTCAAACAACTCGAGGAAAACACACCAAAGCCATAGATTTGACGAAAAAAGGAAAAGAAAAAACTAAAAACTAAAACAGCATACAACGTCTCATAAACGTAACATAGCCCAAAAATACTAATTTACAAATGCAAACACTCGTATGATCAAATTGAACAAGAAGGAATGCAAGTTATCCTCCAAGTCCACCTTGAATCCTTTCTTCAAATCACTGGACACGAAAATGAACTCCAAAAACATGCTATTTCTGGCCAAAACATACAGTAGCAAGGCTGCATCTTCCTGATCTCGAACCACTACATATGACAAAAAGAAAGAATAAGGCTTGTCTGTAAACTACAAAATCAGAAAAAAAAAAAAACTAATAGATGGTCAAAACGTATCTTGGAATTTGGGTTCAGTGCTTGTTTCTTTTTCCTCTAATTCTGCAAATCCATCTTGTAACATTCGGTTTCCAATATCTCTCAACTATTCTTACAAACCACCATGGCCTTCCAGTGGTGAACACAAGGTAGCCAGTGCTCAATCCTAGCACTACTCCACATCCGTATCCCATCATCACAAGTTTCCATATAAAGGCTACTGGAGAACCTTTAGCTTCCTTACGCTTCGGTGCAGGTGGTTTCGATCCCTCACCATTGCCGCATTGCTTTGTCAAGGGGAAGCCACATAATCCTGTTGATAAGTTAAATTAAAAAGGGGTTGAAAAGTCAAAAATGGTGGGAGGTGCAATTGGCACCGAAAGAAAAAAAATAGTTGGCAAGTTGTTTAAAGTTGAAAGGGATAATTGCAATTTTGGTTCCTAATTTTTTAGGCCATTTGCAAGTTAGTCCCTGAACTTCAACTATAAATAGGCCTAACCATTTCTCATTTCAACCATCCCAACCAATCTTTCTCTCTTAGTTTTCTCTCTTCTCCCATTTGAGAATTCTTAAGGAATTCTATTTGTTTGTAATACTTTGAAGATAGTAAAGTTATCATCTGGTGTTAGTGCCCGAGGACGTAGGTATAATTTACCGAACCTCGTTAAAACTCTTGTGTTCTTTTTTTGTTCTATTTTTCTTTCAATATTTGAGGGTATAATAGTAGTATTTAATTGTGCTATTAAATTACTATAGAAGGGATATTCTGTCTAAGGAAAGACTTGGTATTTAAGAGATCCATGTGATCCACCTCTCTTTCCTGGGAATTGAACTTTGTGTGATTTTTTAGTACAATAATTTACACGCTTCCGACCCTATTGGAACAACAAGTGGTATCAAGAGCCGAAGGTTAATCGTAGTATGCTCTGTGGTTGCAGTTTAAACTGATCTTCCACATCAGAAAAGATTTCCTTAGGTATATTGAAAGATTATGGAGAAAACGGTCGGTGTAGGAGCTTCAACATCGTCCATGTGGACAAGACCGACAATTGCAAATGCAAGATTGGCCGTGGAGATCTTTGATGGCACGGGCCATTTTGGTATGTGGCAAAGTGAGGTTCTAGATGCCCTTTTTCAGTAGGGTCTAGACATTGCCATTGATGAAGAGAAACCAGATGATGTACAGGAGAAAGATTGGAAGGCGATCAATCGGTTGGCATGTGGCACAATTCGATCATGCCTTTCTCGAGAGCAGAGGTATGCTTTTTCAAAGGAGACTTCTGCAAATAAGTTGTGGGTGGCACTTGAAGAAAAATTTTTGAAGAAAAACAGTCAAAATAAGCTCCACTTGAAGAAAAGACTGTTTCGCTTCACATACGTCCCAAGTACCACAATGAATGATCACATCACCAAATTTAATCAGTTAGTCACTGATTTGCTGAATATGGATGAGACATTCAAAGATGAAGATTTGGCTTTGATGCTGTTGGGGTTACTTCCTGAGGAGTTTGAGTTCCTAGAAACTACTCTACTTCATGGCAGGAGTGATATATCTCTGAGCGAAGTCTGTGCGGCCTTATACAGTTATGAACAGAGAAAGAAGGACAAACAGAAAAACTCAATCAGAGATACAGAAGCTTTAGTAGTCCGAGGTCGTTCATACACTCGGAAGAAAACTCAAAAGGGGAGATCAAAGTCAAAGTCCAGACTCGGGAAAGATGAACGTGCTTTTTGTCATGAGAAAGGCCACTGGAAGAAAAATTGTCCAAAGCTGAAGAATAAGGGAAAAGCTGCTGTAGATGCTTGTGTTGCAAAGCATGATACTAGTGACTCTGAACTATCACTGGTTGCATCATCATCGTCGTTCCATTCAGATGAGTGGATATTGGATTCGGGTTGTACCTATCATATGTCCCCTAACCGGGAGTGGTTCTCTGATTTAGTAGAACTAAATGGAGGAGTTGTTTATATGGGCAATGACAATGCCTGTAAAACTGTTGGGATAGGTTCAATCCAATTAAAGAATCAAGATGGATCAACCAGAGTTCTGACTGATGTTCGGTACGTGCCCAGTTTGAAGAAAAATCTCATCTCATTGGGAGCCTTGGAATCCAATGGTTCAGTTGTTACTATGAGAGATGGGATTTTGAAAGTGACATCTGGCGCACTTGTGATATTGAAAGGCATCAGGAAAAATAACTTGTATTACTACCAAGGTAGTACAGTTATTGGAGCAGTCGCTGCAGCTTCCGGTAACAAAGACTTGGACTCAATGCAGTTGTGGCATATGAAGTTGGGACATGCCAGCGAAAAATCCTTGCAAATTCTGGCAAAGCAAGGATTGTTGAAAGGTGCAAAGGCTTGCAAATTAAAATTTTGTGAGCACTGTGTTCTGGGAAAGCAAAAGAGAGTGAAATTCGGCACTGCTATCCATAATACAAAAGGTATTTTGGAATATATTCACTCAGATGTGTGGGGGCCTTCCAAAACACCTTCGTTGGGAGGAAAACACTACTTTGTTACTTTTGTTGATGACTTTTCCAGAAGAGTTTGGGTGTATACCATGAAAACTAAAGATGAAGTGCTTGGAGTTTTTCTTAAATGGAAAACTATGATCGAAAACCAGACTGGCAAGAAAATCAAGCGGCTTAGGACGGACAATGGAGGGGAATATAAAAGTGATCCGTTCTTCGATGTGTGCCAAGAGTATGGTATTGTTCGACACTTCACAGTTAGGGATACACCACAACAGAATGGAGTGGCAGAGCGTATGAATCGAACATTGCTGGAGAAAGTTCGATGTATGTTGTCCAATGCTGGGTTGGGCAAGCAATTTTGGGCTGAGGCTGTGACATACGCTGGCCATCTTGTTAATCGTTTGCCATCATCTGCATTAGAAAGAAAAACTCCTATGGAGGTATGGTCTGGAAAACCGGCTACAGATTATGATTCCTTACATGTGTTTGGATCCACTGCATATTACCATGTGAAGGAGTCAAAGTTAGATCCGAGGGCAAAGAAAGCTCTCTTTATGGGAATCACTTCTGGAGTGAAGGGATTTCGTCTTTGGTGCTTAAGCACAAAGAAAATGATCTGTAGCAGAGATGTTACCTTTGATGAATCTGCCACATTGAAAAAGATAGCAGATAAAGATATTCAGACGAGCAATACTCCACAGCAGGTGGAGTGTACTCCAAAACAGGTGGAGTTTGAGCAGATGGGGATTTGCCCAGTTAATAAGTCTAATTCTCCAGCCACAATGGAGGAATTAGAGGTTGAAGAGGTTCTGACCCAAGAACCACTAAGTACACCAGAACCAGTTGCAGTTGCAAGGCCACGGAGAGAAATTCGTAAACCTGCTCGATTTACTGATATGGTGGCCTACGCCCTTCCCGTTGTTGATGATATTCCTATCACTTATCAAGAAGCAATGCAAAGCTTAGAAAGTGATAAATGGAAAAGCGCCATGGATGAAGAAATGCAGTCTCTCCTGAAGAACAATACTTGGGAGTTGGCGCAATTACCGAAAGGTAAAAGGGCAATCGGATGCAAGTGGGTATTCACAAAGAAAGATGGATCTCCTAGCAAGAAGGATATTCGCTACAAGGCAAGATTGGTAGCTAAAGGCTACGCTCAGAAGGAGGGAATTGACTACAATGATGTATTTTCCCCTGTTGTGAAGCATTCCTCCATTAGAATTTTGTTGGCCTTGGTAGCACAGTTGAATTTGGAGCTAGCTCAACTTGATGTTAAGACGGCTTTCTTGCATGGTGAGTTAGAAGAGGAGATCTATATGACTCAGCCAGAAGGATACACAGATGCTGGTGGTAGAAATTGGGTTTGTAAGCTTAACAAATCGCTATATGGATTGAAGCAATCCCCGAGGCAGTGGTACAAGCGATTTGATAGCTTTATGAGAAGGCAGAAGTACACAAGAAGCAAATATGACAATTGTGTGTATTTGCAGAAGCTGCATGACGGATCTTTCATTTATCTACTCTTGTATGTTGATGATATGTTAATCGCTTCGAAGAGCCAAAATGAGATAGATAAGCTGAAGGCTCAGTTGAATCAAGAGTTCGAGATGAAGGATCTAGGTGAGGCCAAGAAGATTCTCGGCATGGAGATAAGTAGAGATAGACAGAGAGGCAAGCTTTGTTTGAATCAGAAGCAATATCTGAAAAAGGTATTACAATGTTTTGGTGTAAATGAAAACACAAAACATGTAAGTACCCCACTTGCTTCTCATTTGAAACTTAGTGCTCAATTATCTCCGAAAACTGAAGAAGAAAGAGAATATATGGCGAAAGTCCCATATGCTAATGCAGTTGGGAGTTTGATGTATGCGATGGTGTGTACGAGGCCTGACATTTCACAAGCTGTTGGAGTTGTGAGCAGGTATATGCATGATCCTGGAAAAGGACATTGGCAAGCTGTGAAATGGATTCTACGGTATCTTCGAAAAACCGTAGATGTTGGTTTAATTTTTGAACAGGATGAAGCACTTGGTCAGTTTGTAGTTGGATATGTTGATTCTGACTTTGCTGGTGATTTAGATAAACGTCGTTCAACTACGGGGTATCTGTTTACTCTTGCGAAAGCCCCAGTGAGTTGGAAGTCTACCTTACAGTCTACAGTAGCTGTGTCTACTATAGAGGCAGAATATATGGCAGTTACAGAAGCTGTTAAGGAGGCTATTTGGCTTAATGGATTATTGAAAGACTTGGGAGTTGTTCAAAGTCACATTAGTCTATATTGTGACAGTCAGAGTGCTATTCATTTAGTGAAAAATCAAGTCTATCATTCAAGAACCAAGCATATCGACGTAAGATATCACTTTGTGCGGGAAGTCTTTGAAAAAGGAAAAATTCTACTTGAGAAGATTCCGACAACAGATAATCCCGCAGATATGATGACCAAGGTGGTAACAACAATCAAGTTTAATCATTGTTTGAACTTGATTAACATCCTGAGAATTTGAGCACCTTTAGGTGTATGGCGCTCGAGAGCGCATTTGGAGGCACTACAAAAGATAGCTTTATCGAATTTGGGGAGTTGAAGGAAGTGTGTGAAGATGTGATTATCCTAATCAAATCTTCAAGGTGGAGATTGTTGATAAGTTAAATTAAAAAGGGGTTGAAAAGTCAAAAATGGTGGGAGGTGCAATTGGCACCGAAAGAAAAAAAATAATTGGCAAGTTGTTTAAAGTTGAAAGGGATAATTGCAATTTTGGTTCCTAATTTTTTAGGCCATTTGCAAGTTAGTCCCTGAACTTCAACTATAAATAGGCCTAACCATTTCTCATTTCAACCATCCCAACCAATCTTTCTCTCTTAGTTTTCTCTCTTCTCCCATTTGAGAATTCTTAAGGAATTCTATTTGTTTGTAATACTTTGAAGATAGTAAAGTTATCATCTGGTGTTAGTGCCCGAGGACGTAGGTATAATTTACCGAACCTCGTTAAAACTCTTGTGTTCTTTTTTTGTTCTATTTTTCTTTCAATATTTGAGGGTATAATAGTAGTATTTAATTGTGCTATTAAATTACTATAGAAGGGATATTCTGTCTAAGGAAAGACTTGGTATTTAAGAGATCCATGTGATCCACCTCTCTTTCCTGGGAATTGAACTTTGTGTGATTTTTTAGTACAATAATTTACACGCTTCCGACCCTATTGGAACAACAAATCCCAAGTTACCGTAATAGGAATCATTCTCAAAAGTGTTGAATTGGTTTCCATGGGGGATGGGTCCCACAAGATTGTTGTGTGAAAAATTTAACACTTCGAGAAACGTCAATTTTGTCATTTGAAAAGGAATCTCGCCACTGAGGTTATTTGATGAAAGATCTAAAGATTCAAGTTCTACTAAGTTCCCCAACGATGGTGGAATATTACCGGTGAAGCTGTTGTGAGACAGGTTGAGCACCTCAAGTGTACGAAGCTCTCCAATTGCCTCCGGGATTTTTCCAGAGAATCTATTATTTGAAAAATCAATGGCACTGAAAATGGGTAACGTTCTTATATACTCCAACTCCATTTCTGACTTTTTCCATGTTACATTGACCGAAACTTGATCATAGAAATGTAATGCGTAAAGCGGAGTCAGTCCTTCCTTATCGGATTCTTGTACTAGTTCACTTAGGTTTCTTGCATGCTTCAGAGAATTTAGATCTTGGAAGAAAGTTGTAGGTAAGACTCCATTAAATTCATTCCCAGAGAGATCAACAATTTGCAATGATGAAAAGGATGGTCTAATATCTCCGGAAATGTTCAAGAGACCATGAAACCTGTTGAATCGTAGGATTAAAACTTGCAGAGCTGGAAGTGCACCCAACCAACGGGGAAAAGTATCATTTAACTTGTTATTTGCCAAATTTAAAAACTTTAAAAAGGTACAATTGATCAAGGATCGTGGCAATGGCCCTTCCAGCTGGTTGTCATTAAGGGCAAGATTTATCAAACCATTGTAATCAGCACAAAAATCAGGGATTTTTCCTTTAAAGATATTCTTTTGTAGGTTGATGATTCTGGAACCATAACTCGAACTTCCAAGACATTTCAGAATTATTCCACCCAAGTAATTTTTAGATAAATCAAGAATCTGAGGGAAAGTCAAATTACAAATAGGAGGAGGGATTTCTCCTGTAAAATTGTTATTTGAAATCCAGAATTCTTCCAATGAAGGTGGTAGTGGAGCTAGAAGGGGACCCTGGAGTAGGTTAGAACGAAGATCCAGGATATGAAAATTCTCCCCTGGAAATTGCTTTAAACTCATCAGTAAATTGTGGGAAAGATTTAACTAGGACAATTGTTCCCAACCTTCTGATTCCCATTTGAAAATTGAACCCTTAATTGCATTATTAGAAAGATCAAGATAACGCAAGCTTTTGGCTGATCTCAAGATATTCGGAAATTGTTGTACATTGCAAGAAGAGAAGTATAAAGTCTCGAGTTTTGAAAAGTGGAGTTAACACCATCGTCACTACTCAATGATAGCAACTTGTTATGTGAAAGCTCAAGCATTGAAAGATTCTTCAGCTTTGAAAGCACATCTAACTTGATGGCACCATTAAAATTATTTGACGAAAGAACGAGTGTTTCAAGGTTCTTCAACTTTAAAAGCATATCTGACTTTATGAGACCACTAAAGTTATTTGATGAAAGATCAAGTTCGATCAGATTTGCAAGATTGAAGAACGAACTTTGTATTTCCCCATGCATGTGATTATATGCCAAATAAACCTCTTGAACTGAATTAGGCTTTTGAATCTTGTCAATTGGACCGGTTAGACTGTTATTACTAAGGTCTAAATATTTTAGAGATGGCAAAGTAAAAGGCCAAGATGTAATTCCTCCGGTTAACGAGTTATCATTTAGAAAGAACTCATTCAAATTCTGAAGCCCTGTTACATGAGTTGGGAGGGAAGCTGAGGGAAGCTGTTTAAGGATGAACAGAATTGAGGGAAGCTGACCTTCGAATTCATTGAGGGATAAATCTAGAAAGGTGATTTTTGTGAGGTTTCCAATGGACGCAGGAATGGACCCTCCAAAGTGATTATTGTAAAGTTTAAAGTACTTGAGGGTACTGCTCCAATTGGACTTAGGGAGATAACCTGTTAAAGAGTTCCAACTTAGATCAACATGCTCAAGGTACGCTAGCTGGAATATTTCACTAGGGAATTCCCCCTTTAAATCACAAAACTCGAGACGCAAACGCTTTAAAGACGAAGGCAAGTTGTTGAAGGAAGTAGGCACAACATCAAACATATTTACACTGTTAAGAAAAAGGTTTTGTAATTTAGATAAGTTGCGTGTAAGCATGGCCAAACTATGGCTATCAAATTTCAAATGGTTATTTTGAGAAAGATCAAGTGAAATCAGTTTTGCTGGCAAAGAAATATCCGATGGAACTGAACCGGAGAAAGAAGAATCAAAAAAGATCAAGATGTATCAAATTAACTTAATAACTGACTAAACCCGGACTGAATCGGAGAAGCATTGAAATCATTGGAAGCAAGGTTGAGCCGTTTGAGTCCTTGAAGGCGGAAAGGGCTAGTGTTTGGAGAAAGAGAGCCAACAAGCAAAGAGCAACTAAGGTCGAGTCCAAACACTTGACCACTTGCCTTATCACAATTGACTCCTTTCCATGAACAGCAATTGGTGCTTTCATTCCAGTAACTTGTTTTGGGATAGCAAGAGGAATCATCACTAGAATAATCAATGGACATGGTGTTCTTGAATTGGAGGAAGGCTGAGGCGTCTTCAGGTAGACATAAAGGAGTTGGCTTAAGAGAAGAGATAGACAAGCCCAGACAACAACCGACAACCGAAAGAAAGAACAGCACTAAGAGAAGACTACGGATTTGACACAACCATATAAATTTTCCCATTTTAAAAATATTTGAAGCAAGCGATGGCAGGAGACAAAGTTTTAAGGAGGTGAACTTGGAAATGTGCTATGGGTTGAAGGCTTAAGGTATGAAAGTAGAATAAGGAGTGTCGAAACCGTTTTTTGAAAGCAAAAATTTCAGTTGTCGACTTTAAAAATAAAACTGGAGTCACCACCGATCCTTTATTAAGGTGTGATCGGCTCACCTTAAAAATTATGTTGGTCTACGAATTTTGAGAAAACGAGTTCGTGAGTCAGTTACGCACGAGGAAGGATTAGCACCCTCGTAACGCCCACAATCGGTATCAAATTGATCATTTAATGTCTTAGTGTCGAAAGTTAAAAAGATTTTAAAATCAGCTCAGATGATAAAATTTGCAAAAGGATAATCAATTGTTCAAGTCATGTAAATAAATCGAGTCCCAATGCGTTAGGGTACAATTCCTCATAATTCTCGAACTTTGAATATCACTTTAATTTTATGCGAAAATCTTCATTTTGAGAAAGTAACATGCCACACCCAATACGTTAGGACACAACAAGTTAAGTTCCCAGAAATGATTTTTATACTCATGCGTTTTGAATAAAGAATATCCTCGGTTATTTAAGATTAACAAAGAAAATCCGAACTCAATATGTTAGGGCTCAATTTCCCTCGAAAATCCCAAACTTCGAATATTGCTTTTATTCAAAAAAACCTTTGAAGCAAGAAAATAACTTTGATGTATGGTTAAAACCAAAACATATTTTCAAAAAGGGTATGTTAAAAAGGTAATATAGAATATGATACAAATGCTTTGATTTAAAACATATATGACTAAATATTTACAAATATATATATACAAGTACAATATACAAGTAAACTTGCAAATATGTGTACACATATGTTAAAACACATATATAAGTGTACATATAAAAAGGCAAAATTTATAATAATTTCTAAAAAAATGCATATGCGCCAGAATAAGGAAAATTCGTATGTACTATAAAATAAAAGTGTATGTACATGTATATATATATACTTGTTTATAAAAACTAGTATGTACTATAAAATAAAAGTGTATGTACATGTATATATATATACTTGTTTATAAAAACTATGGAATCAAAATTTATAAAATATAAAAAAATATGTGTGTATGAGAATTTAAATATGTATGTATGCACGTATATATGAATGTAAAAAAAAAATTATGGGAGTAAAATAATATAAAAGTATGTGGATATGCATATATTTACAAAATAAAAATGCTTATGGATACATATATAATATAAAGTATATGAAAGCTAAAACAAAAAAAAAACTATATATAAAAAGAAAATTTTAACACGTATGAATGCATGTATTTATAAAAGCTTAAAAAATATTAAATAAAGAAATATGTATATATATATATACTATATAAAAAATGCATGTATGAATATAGAAATAGTAATAAATGATAATAAATAATATAGTAATAAATTTAAAAATAAAAATTAAAAAAAAATGAATTGCAAAAAAAAGAACAAAATAACCAAAAAACGAAATTAAAATAGAACAGGGACCAATTTGCAACGCACGCATTATATGAGGGGGCCCTAATGGAAATAATCTGCCTCCCTAAAATGCTGCGCCTCAATGGGGACTGATTTGAAACAAGGTAAAAGAATTTGGGCCAAATTAAAAAGAAATAACTGACTTAATAAAACATGGCGCAAAGGGGGAGGACTTATTGCGAAATTCTACCATTTAAGGTTGATATGCGCAGACCCCCAAACCAAGCGGTGCCATCTTTGTGTGCTGCATAAATGAAACAAAACTGAAAAAAAAAAGAAAAAACAAAATCATTTGGTTCCTTTTTAAAAAAACAAAATGTGGCTCTGCTAGGGTTCTTTTAACCCATCCTTGCACCGCCGTTTGAAGCGATTCGGTCGGTCGAAATTCCGGCACCGATTCCGACCCCGACTCAGGCGTGGCAGACTTGGATCCCCACGGCGTAACCACGAAGGTAGTATTTTTCCCCTTGGTTCAATATAAAAGCAGTAAAAAAACAACAAAAATAAATAATGAATAATCAAAGATGCGATTCACCTCTTTCGACTTTATTTCACTGTTTTTCTTTCAATTTTCAGTATTATCCTCTATTTCTTTTTTTTCCCCTGGTATACAGATTTTAATTGGCTTTTTATAGCCAAAGCGAAAAGGAAAATAGATATATAAAAATATTTCTTTCATTCCATTTTGCTATGAATCCCTTTCTTTTCGCTATTTGCTCCTTGTTTGTTGTATTGCAGGTATGCGGCCAGTCAATGTGGAGGAGAACGTGGGTGCTGTTGTGCGTGGGAGCGGCGCGCGTGTAGGGGAGGCCGGTTGAGGATTTCAGCAAATTAATTTTGCTTGGCTAGGGTTTGAAAATTGGCTATTGGGCCTGCTAGTGTTGGACTGTTTATTTTTTCTGTTTTAATTTATTATGTGGGCCCGGGTAAATAATTGGTATTACAGTTGCCCCTCTTTGCTCGTTGTCGTGTGACGGGAACAGAGCAAAGACTAAAATACCCAATTATGCCCGGTTTTACTAAGCCTCGATTTCTTCATTGCTTCTCTACTTCCAATAGCTTCATTCCTTCCTACTGCATCCTGAGAGGTATAGGAATTGGTGTTTCTATCTACTCCACTGCAATGTCGGGGAGATAGGATTTCTACGTTGTAGCTCCTCAAAAGAACAAAATTTGCTATCTTTAATCTGCTCCACTGTAAACTCATGGAGATGAGACTTATAGCTTTAACTTGTTCTGCCACAACTTAAAGATAAATCTGATGCGATCTGCTCTACTGCAACTTCGGGGAGATAGGGTAACTGGCTTCAATGTACTCCACTGTAACCACAGGGAGGTAAAATCCATTATCTTTGATCTACTCCACTACTGCTTAGAGAGATAAGATCTGAAATCTTCAATCTATTCCACTGCTGCCTAGGGAGATAGAATTACTGGCTTCAATATACTCCACTATAACCACAATGAGGTAAAATTCACCATCTTTGATCTGCTCCACTACTGCTTAGGGAGACAAGATCTGAAATCTTTAATCTATTTCACTGCTGCCCAGGGAAGTAGAATTACTGGCTTCAATGTACTGTAACCACAGGGAGGTAAAATTCACCATCTTTGATATGCTCCACTACTGCTTAGGGAGACAAGATCTGAAATATTCAATCTATTCCACTGCTGCCCAGGGAAGTAGAATTACTGGCTTCAATGTACTCCGTTGTAACCACAGGGAGGTAAAATCTGCCATCTTTGATCTGCTCCACTACTGCTTGGGGAGACAAGATCTGTTTTCCTCAATCTATTCCACTGCTGCCCAGGGAGATAGAATTACTGGCTTCAATGTACTCCACTGCAACCTCAGGGAGGTAAAATCTGTCATCTTTGATCTGCTCCACTACTGCTTGGGGAGACAAGATCTGAAATCTTCAATCTACTCCACTGTTGCCCAGGGAGATAGAATTACTGGCTTCAATGTACTCCACTGCAACCTCAGGGAGGTAAAATCCACCATCTTTGATCTACTTTCTTCGATCTACTTCGCCACCAGTATGGGAAGACAAGATCTGCTATCTTTGATCTACTTCACGCCAACAGGGGAAGTAGAATTACTAATATACTCCACTGCAACTTCAGAGAGGTAAAATCCGCCATCTTCGATCTGCTCCACTACTGCTTAGGGAGGCAAGATCTGAAATCTCCAATCTATTCCATTGTCGCCCAAGGAGATAGAATTACTGGCTTCAATGTACTGCACTGTAACCTTAGGGAGGTAAAATCTGCCATCTTTGATCTGCTCCACTACTGCTTAGGGAGGCAAGATCTGTAATCTTCAATCTATTTCACTGTTGCCCAGGGAGATAGAATTACTGGCTTCAATGTACTCCACTGTAACCTCAGGGAGGTAAAATCCGCCATCTTCGATCTGCTTCATTGTCGATGCAAGAAGGCAAGATCTGAAATCTTCAATCTATTCCACTGCTGCCCAGGGAAGTAGAATTACTGGCTTCAATGTACTCCACTGTAACCACAGGGAGGTAAAATCTGTCATCTTTGATCTGCTTCGCTGTCTATGCAGGAAGGCAAGATCTGCTATCTTCAACCTGCTCCACTGTCTCTGAGGGAGGCGAGGTTGGTGTCTTCGATCTGCTTCACTCTTTCGATGCAGGAAGGCAATATCTGTTAGCATCACTGATCTGTTCTCTGGGGAACATGACCTGTATAGTGAACCTAATTATGCCTAATGATTAGGATGACATGATCAAAAATGAATCAAATGCTCCTAACTAGACAGATGTGAATGGTGTTTGCATGAATACATAATTTTATTTTATATTTTTTCAAGAATGATCCTTCTTAGGCTATCATTGCTCAAAGTTTATTAAGGCTTTATCACTGACGTGCTACAACGCCTTCTTGCTTAGCTGGCTTTTCTGAGGAAACATTTAATCAGGTTGCCCCCACTGTAAACCTTCAAGTTCGATCCACTGAGATGTAAAATTTGTACCATCTTTCTCCCGTTGTAACCCATGAGAAAAAAGATTTGGCCTTTCTCAATCCTCTACTATCACAATTCAAGGATACAGGATGTAAAACTCTTTGGTCTCTTACACCATTCCCAGGGTGTCCTACCAAATGCTCATGCGAAAATGAAGAATTATTTTCTCCAAGAACAACTTATTCTTATTATTCGGTGATCATTGCTTGCTTGTTCATTTAAGCTTTGTCACCAACACAACATCTTGCCGTATTGTTCAATCGATGTTTTAGACAGTAAAACTCAAAGGGATAGTCTGAATTTAGACTTTTCCTTATCAGATTTCCAACCTGGTTCGTTCTAAACAATAGTCCTGTTTCAAGTTCCTGTATTATTTAGAAACTTCTAGAGTAATATACAAAACTTCTGTTGTGAAAGTTTTATTAGTCTATTCATCATTATTCTAATGCAACATGCTTGCAAGAGATTATAACAATGGGTAGGATTTGAATTGATTTAGAGCATGGCTCTGAAATGAATAGATTATCAAAGATAATAAAGATGGATAACAAAGAAATTGATTTAGGAATGCGCATCTTGGAAATGAATGAAGTGTTCCAAGAATAACAGAAAATGGTATAAGGATTAGGTGCCCCAGATATCGCAGCTTGAACTTCTTTGTACAAACTTTCTGAAGACCATTCTGAGTTTAACATGTGTTTAGAAGTACTTTGTCGATGCCCCAAGATGTCGCCTACCATTTCCTGTTGATTCAAGTATAGCAAGACCACTGCATGCCCCATTGTGATCAGTATTTGAGCTGCTCTGATTACCTCATGCCTCATTCTGATCAATATTTGAGCCGCCCTTTTCGGGTTTTCAACTCAAATCCCCTTTGGTCTCAAGGTGCCCTTTATGGGTTTTCACCTTGGCCTCTCCATTTTTCTCTTTTTCTCTTTTTCTCTTTTTATTTTTTTGGACTCAAAGTACCCTTTGTGGGTTTTCACCTTGGTCATCTCATTCTTTAAGCGGAGTATTTCCTGACTGAACCTGAGTTTATAGGACTTTGCAGGTTTATCATCCAACTCGCTCAAAATCAAAGATCCTTTGGAAAAGACCTTCTCTATAACATAATGTTTTTCCCAATTTGGCATCCGTTATATTTTTTTTGTAGAGTGAGGATCTTCTTCAGCATTAGGTTGCCATCGTGGAATTTTCTGGGACAAACCTTTTGCTATAGGCTCGCATCATTCATTTCTTGGTACATCTGACCTTGATGAATAGTTTCTAGCCTTTTTCTTCAATTAAGTTCAACTAATCGTGTCGGGATTGGATCTTTATCCTACTTCAGCTCAGTCAAAACTCGAAGAGAAGGAATTTCAACTTTAATGAAACAACGTGATAAACTAAAAAGAGTGGCATTGCCCCGGTAGAGTTTTCACTGCACCATTCATGATATTCACCTTGAACATACTGCAAATTTCTGATATCGGGCTGTTGTTCAAATTGCAATGACAGCGCTTAAACTGGGTACATCCTGGTATGACCATGCGAAGGCATCTTTGAATGCTTGAAATAACTCAGCAACGCCTTGCTTTATTTTTTCGATCATGCATGTTCCCTCAAGGTCACAGTTTCTATTGTCTCCACATGAGGTAAAATTTCCTTCCTGCTCTACCATCCTTAATAAGTCCAGAAATAAGCTACAATCCAAGTCATCTTCAAAGTTGTGAGATCCCTCTAAACACATGTCTCACTCAAAATGAGATTCTGGGTCTGCTGCAGCATCACTCATGTCATTGATATTTGGGGACCCATAGTGGGTACCGAAGAATATACAAAAGAATGTATGAGTAATATGAATAAATGAATGAATAATTTGGCAGAAAAAATTTGAAAGAATGGAAAAAAACGTAAAGAATGAAAGAACATTTGCTCAAAGATGATTGCAATAATGTATTTCATTAAAATAATAATGTTTAGACGTGAGCCTATCTCACAAAGAAATTCTTATTGCTTCTAGGCTGAAAGCAACAAGTGTGTTCTGAACATTACTCTAACAGACTCTAAATACTACAGGGTTTCCTCTGCAGTCCAACTATTTAGAACATTCCCAGGTTTATAAAGGGCGAACATCTAACAAGATCTCTTCTCCAGTTGTTTCTTTGTGTTCGGCACTGATGTGAACGTTTCCCAACATTTCTTCATTCATCGCAGTCCCTTCATTATCCGTATGATTGAATAGCGGGTTTTCTGTACTGAAAGGATCCTCAAATTTGACAATGCCCATATTGATAAACCTTTCGACCAGCTTTCTAAAGGCAGTGCAATTTTCTATAGAATGCCCCGTAATTCCCGCATGATAGTCACATTGCGCATTTGTGTCGTACCATTTGGGGTACGAAGGTTGTAAAGGCTTCAAGTAGAAAGGGGAGACAACATGTGCGTCAAATAAACTTTGATACAGCTCCTGGTACGACATTGGGATTGGTGTAAATTGAGACTTCTTAATGTTTTGCTTTGTGCCAGATTCTTGTCTTGGAGGGATCTGATGGCCAATAGTAACCGTCTTTGGCTGGTTTGCGGTAATCGACTTTGAATAACTCTCGTTATACCTACCCACATTATTCACCTCATTTTTCCTCTTCCTCGAGACTTTTGAAGTATTGTCTTGGGAGTTCCACTCTTGCCCATTCCGTTTGCAACGATCTTCAAATTGTTTTGAAAACTCTACTTTCGCCTGTTTTGTTTCTGCTAGATCATCGAGGACAACAGGATTAGTTAGATTGCCCCTAAGATTGGAACCTGAGCCTGTAGTGAAATTCACCGGTGTCGAGGTATTGGTCTGGTACTGTGGTCGAATGTTAACAGTTACCCTTTGTGGATATGTGTTTGGTTGTACTTGGATGTTTGTTGGGGTAAAGCCTGGAAGATATGCAAGGCCTTCATTATCATTCCCAAAGTGGACCATTGGGTTTTTTCCTTTTCCTAACCTCATATCCAATAACTGGGTTAATTGGCTCATCAAATTTCTTTGGATTTCTAGCATCTAATCCTTCATATCTTGTTGAAATTTGGCCAATTACTCTAGCATCTGTATTTGCATCAGCTCTAATCTCTCCAACCTTTGGTCCATTCCTTTAGTTTCTGTTCGGGTACCGCAGGAATGTTGGTTTTTTAGCTGAAATAAATTTACTCAATTAGGGTCTTTTAATGGTCCTTAATGCACGTAATGTTGTGTAATGCAAATGCATGAAGTGAATGCGAAAAGAGACATTGATTCTTGGTTCAATTCTATTAGAACAACTTTACTAGAAAACAAATCTCTTTACATAAAGCAGATATATATACGATTTTGCCCTTATAGGCGGAGTCATTCGATCCTCTTCTTTATTCAAGCATTAAGATAAATCTCACGAACACTTCAAAAGGGATGTTTCTTCTATCTGCTTTTTACTTGATCCGGGTCGTGACTCGTTGCTCTTTTACCGTCGTGATACTCGTCGGCTTCCCTTTAAAAAAAAGTTCAGCGGCTCTCGAATAATCTTCGTCAGCTTGAGTCTTCGGGCAACGGAGCAATGGTTGTGTAGTCCTCCATTAAACTATTATCTTTCTCTTGTTGTGTTTTCTCGGAACATATTCGGGCAACCGTATTATTTTCCACTTTATCAAGAAACCCATTTCCTTATGACAAGCTCTCTATTTAACAATCTAACGTGAATCAACACCTCTTTTTATGATGAAAATGCAATGCAATCATGATGTCATGCAATCAAAACAAAATAAACCCAAGTCAGTATCACACCAAAAAGATATAATCCAATACAAACATGAAATAGCAAGAGCATTTATTTAGGAATCCACTAGGGTTTGGTATAGCTCTACCTAGGGCAAGTTCCTAAAACTCACTATATGGGGCTTAGTTTCTAGAGTAAGGGAACCCGAACCAGCAGATTCCTCGATCCTCACCCATTATAGGCTCATGTGGATCGACTTCAGTTCAGGGGGATACATTTCCCTATGGTTGCACGGAGATGAAAATCTCATGAAGACATAGGTACGGATGTATCCCGGAAGCGGTCCACTACCCTACACGGAGGTGAAGACCTCACGAAGGACTAGTTTCTCGCTCCCACTTAAAGGGTAAAACTGACCATGTAATGCAAAATGTAAATGCAAATACAAAGTTGCTAACACCATGATGGGAAAGAAAAAAAATCAATGAGTATGAAGGGAACTCATGAATTTTTTTTAAAAAACTTTTGATTTCCGACACAAAGACAAACATAATCAGTTTATAGCTCGACTCTCTAAAGTCCCCAGTGGAGTCGCCAAGCTGTCGAAACCATTTTTTGAAAGCAAAAATTTCAGTTGTCGACTTTAAAAATAAAACTGGAGTCACCACCGATCCTTTATTAAGGTGTGATCGGCTCACCTTAAAAAATATGTTGGTCTACGAATTTTGAGAAAACGAGTTCGTGAGTCAGTTACGCACGAGGAAGGGTTAGCACCCTCGTAACGCCCACAATCGGTACCAAATTGATCATTTAATGTCTTAGTGTCGAAGGTTAAAAAGATTTTAAAATCAGCTCAGATGATAAAATTTGCAAAAGGATAATCAATTGTTCAAGTCATGTAAATAAATCGAGTCCCAATACATTAGGGTACAATTCCTCATAATTCCCGGACTTTGAATATCACTTTTATTTTATGCGAAAATCTTCATTTTGAGAAAGTAACATGCCACACCCAATACGTTAGGACACAACAAGTTAAGTTCCCAGAAATGATTTTTATACTCATGCGTTTTGAATAAAGAATATCCTCGGTTATTTAAGATTAACAAAGAAAATCCGAACTCAATATGTTAGGGCTCAATTTCCCTCGAAAATCCCAAACTTCGAATATTGCTTTTATTCAAAAAAAACCTTTGAAGCAAGAAAATAACTTTGATGTATGGTTAAAACCAAAACATATTTTCAAAAAGGGTATGTTAAAAAGGTAATGTAGAATATGATACAAATGCTTTGATTTAAAACATATATGACTAAATATTTACAAATATATATATACAAGTACAATATACAAGTAAACTTGCAAATATGTGTACACATATGTTAAAACACATATATAAGTGTACATATAAAAAGGCAAAATTTATAATAATTTCTAAAAAAATGCATATGCGCCAGAATAAGGAAAATTCGTATGTACTATAAAATAAAAGTGTATGTACATGTATATATATATACTTGTTTATAAAAACTATGGAATCAAAATTTATAAAATATAAAAAAATATGTGTGTATGAGAATTTAAATATGTATGTATGCACGTATATATGAATGTAAAAAAAAAAATTATGGGAGTAAAATAATATAAAAGTATGTGGATATGCATATATTTACAAAATAAAAATGCTTATGGATACATATATAATATAAAGTATATGAAAGCTAAAACAAAAAAAAACTATATATAAAAAGAAAATTTTAACACGTATGAATGCATGTATTTATAAAAGCTTAAAAAATATTAAATAAAGAAATATGTATATATATATACTATATAAAAAATGCATGTATGAATATAGAAATAGTAATAAATGATAATAAATAATATAGTAATAAATTTAAAAATAAAAATTAAAAAAAAACGAATTGCAAAAAAAAGAACAAAATAACCAAAAAACGAAATTAAAATAGAACAGGGACCAATTTGCAACGCACGCATTATATGAGGGGGCCCTAATGGAAATAATCCGCCTCCCTAAAACGCTGCGCCGCAATGGGGACCGATTTGAAACAAGGTAAAAGAATTTGGGCCAAATTAAAAAGAAATAACTGACTTAATAAAACATGGCGCAAAGGGGAGGACTTATTGCGCAATTCTACCATTTAAGGTTGATATGCGCAGACCCCCAAACCAAGCGGTGCCATCTTTGTGTGCTGCATAAATGAAACAAAACTGAAAAAAAAAAAAAAAAACAAAATCATTTGGTTCCTTTTTAAAAAAACAAAATGTGGCTCTGCTAGGGTTCTTTTAACCCATCCTTGCACCGCCGTTTGAAGCGATTCGGTCGGTCGAAATTCCGGCACCGATTCCGACCCCAACTCAGGCGTGGCAGACTTGGATCCCCACGGCGTAACCACGAAGGTAGTATTTTTCCCCTTGGTTCAATATAAAAGCAGTAAAAAAACAACAAAAATAAATAATGAATAATCAAAGATGCGATTCACCTCTTTCGACTTTATTTCACTGTTTTTCTTTCAATTTTCAGTATTCTCCTCTATTTCTTTTTTTTCCCCTGGTATACAGATTTTAATTGGCTTTTTATAGCCAAAGCGAAAAGGAAAATAGATATATAAAAATATTTCTTTCCTTCCATTTTGCTATGAATCCCTTTCTTTCGCTATTTGCTCCTTGTTTGTTGTATTGCAGGTATGCGGCCAGTCAATGTGGAGGAGAACGTGGGTGCTGTTGTGCGTGGAAGCGGCGCGCGTGTAAGGGAGGCCGGTTTAGGATTTCAGCAAATTAAATTTGCTTGGCTAGGGTTTGAAAATTGGCTATTGGGCCTACTATTGGGCCTACTAGTGTTGGACAGTTTATTTTTTCTGTTTTAATTTATTATGTGGGCCCGGGCAGATAATTGGTATTACAAGGAGGTTTATATCATTTAAAGTCCACTATAAGTCTTTTAAAATTCTTTAAATTCCTAACGTGGAACTTGCAAGCTGAGATTTTTTTTTCTTAATTGGATCCTTTTGAATTCAATCTTTTCTAAATCTCTTAACATATGGGTTAACATATGGGTTATGACATAGAATTTCATGTAACCTTTTGTTAATATATGAATATTAAATTATTGTAGAATAATTAAATTACTGCTAATAATTTTTATTGTAAAATAATTAAATTATTTGTTTCACTAATGATATTTTATCACATTAAATATGTATTGCAATTTAAAAATAATAAAGTAGATTATATATTATTTTTATATTATTATATATTATGATTTTACTAAATTCATATAAGAATAATTATATTAAGAATTTTATTAAATTATATTTAATAATTATTATTTTAAATTATATTTTATAGTATTATAGATTATGATTTTAGTAAATTCATATAAGAATAATTATAGTAAGAATTTTATTAAATTATATATTTTTATTAAATTATATTTAATAATAATTATTTTAAATTATATTTTATAGTATTATAGATTATGATTTTAGTAAATTCATATAAGAATATTTAATATTAAGATTTTTATTAAATTATATATTTTTATTAAATTATATTTAATAATAATTATTTTAAATTATATTTTATAGTATTATATATTATGATTTTAGTAAATTCATATAAGAATATTTAATATTAAGATTTTTATTAAATTATATATTTTTATTAAATTATATTTAATAATAATTATGTTAAAATATGATTAAATTATTTATTATTTATATTAATAATCTTATTAAAATTTAATAACAGTAATAATAATTATCTACCTAAAAAAAAATTCTGCTAAGGGTATTCTATTCATTTTAGTTTTTTTCCTTATACTATTACAACATCATTCCATTCAACCAAACACAAGAATATTATTACAGTTCTATTTCATTCCATTAAACCAAACAATTGAATTACTATTACGCCTTTATTCTATTACAGCTTTATTCCATTAGACCTCTATTCCATTACGGCGAATTAAACGTGGCCCTAGGATTTTTTTTTGTTCTATTTTCAGTTTAGTAATTTGGGCTCATATAACTGGGCTTTGGGTTAATAGTTGTATTGGGCTAGGTAATTGACTATATTATTAGACTTTTCTATTTAGTTTTATTTATTTTCTTAAATTAGGCCGGGTAAATTTGGGTATTACACTATCCACGTAATGAGCGGTCATAAATTTTAAAATACAATAGGACTAACTAGTAAAGCGGTCATTAATTATTATTAATCTTTTTCTTTTCTGTTTTTAGCAGGAACTTAGTCTTTGGTGCGTGCTTCATAATTAAGAAAAAATACAATACCACTAGCATTATATAAAATATTACTTCTTTTAATTTTTCTCATTATAATATAATTACATTTTAATTTCCCTATATTTGATAATATTTAAATGTTGCATTTTGGCTAATCACATGAAACTAAAAGACAAGGGGTCTTAAATTTCAAAATAAACGTGTGTGAACGCCAACTTGAGGGTCGAAGCCAAATTCCTTTAAACAGGGGAAGGTGCAGGTGGATCTGTATGTCTTCCAATTTGTCATCAAAGGCCAACTCAAGAGCCAAAGTTGAACAACAAGCCAAGAAAGAGCAAGCTATCCTCTAACAACACCTTAATCATATCTTTAAACCACTGCCTTGAAAATGAACCCAAAAAGTAAGAACAGAGGCTTCGACCCAAATCTTACAGAAGCAGTTCTGCATTTTCCCTCTAATTCACCTCAGGTCCAACTATGACAAATAGAATGGAAAAATTAAGTCTAAATTACTATATATGCATCATCAATTAAAAAGTAAATACAATTTTTGGTCCAAGTTTAAGCAAAACATATTTGAATCTTACCTATGCAATTTGGATGAAGTGCTAGTTCCTTTTTCTTCCAATCCTGCGGGCCCATCTTGTAAAATTCCTCTGCCAGTCTCTCTCAACCATTCTAACCAACCACCACGGTCTTCCAGTTGTGAATACTATGTATCCCGTACTCAATCCCAACACTACTCCGCAGCCATACCCCATCATTACAAGTTCCCAAATAAAGGGTATTGCAGAATCTTCATCTTCCACAAGCTTTGGTGTTGGTGGCTTTCGTTCCTCCTCACTACCACATTTCTTTGATAGTGGGAAGCCGTATAAACCCAAGTTTCCAGCATAGGAATCAATATCGAAAGTATTGAATTGATGTCCAACCGGAATTGTTCCGAAAAAATTGTTTTGCGACAAGTTTAGCACTTCCAGAAATGTCAGTTTCGTTAACTCGGAAGGAATTCTACCACCAAGCTTGTTAGATGACAGATCTAATGATTCAAGTGCTGCCATATTTGCCAATGACGGTGGTAGGGTATCGTTTAATCTGTTGTGTGAGAGGTTGAGCACTAAAAGAGCATGAAGTTCGCCGAGTGCCTCAGGGATTCGTCCATTGAATCGATTGTTTGAAAAATCTATGAGTGTGAAATTAGTTAATGATTTGTCTAGATCTAGCTCTAGCTCCAACCTTTTCATGGTTAGTTTCACATAGTTTTTATAGTTTTCGGGACCTCGAGGACTACGAAGACAAGATACATTACCAGCGTCTCTACCACAGTTACTCACTTGTTGTGGTTGTAGTTGTGAAGCTGCAACTAATTTTGAACGTCTAAAACTTTGGAAGAATATTTTCGGAAAGGGGCCAGTGAACTCATTTTTAGAGAGATCAAGGATTTGCAAGCTTATAAAGCTAGATGTAGCCATGGGATGGTCTAGGCGACCATAAAATCTATTAGAGCGTAAGATAAGAACTTGCAGGACTGGAAGTACACTGAGCCAACGGGGAAAGAGATCGTACAAGGTGTTGTTTGCTAGGTTCAAAAAACGTAGCACGGTACAATTAACAAAGGACCGTGGCAATAACTGATGAAGTTGGTTCAGCATGCAGCAAACTCGACAGCATGCAGGCCATGAAGACCAAGTCGTGCAGGAGCTGCTGGAACGAGCTGAACTATTCCTATTTTGTTCATCTAGTAATCTTAAGTTAATGTAATGTACTTTAGTTCATTTAGAACTATGTTAGGTTTATGATTGATGTAATTTTGATGACAATTGAGCTGTTAAGTCAGCTTTGTTTAAGTGTGTAAGCTTAGTTTTTCAAGTTTCAATGTATTAGTGGTAGTAGGTGATGATTAGGTATCATTATGCAGATTTTGACAAGCAAATTGCTTGGTTTATGTATTGGCATTATGCCATTGTTCAACATATGAATGAAATCAACTTTGTTCATCAATATTCTCTCAAATTTCCTCAGCTTATTTTCTTCTTTCTTTAACTCGAGATTGTTTGTTTGCTCAGCAAGATTCGAGGCTTGCTCGACAAGATACTTGCTGAGTCTGTTTGATTCTGCTGTTGCACCAACAATTGGTATCTAGAGCTTATTTCTTAAGGGACCTATTATACAAATCCATGGCTTCATCAAGCTTTTCACCAGCTGCACCTCAAGTCTTCAATGGAGAAGGCTATCACATATGGGTGGTCAAAATGAAGACCTATCTGTAGGCTTTCGATCTGTGGGAGGTGGTCAACTCTGATGTTGAACCAGAGCCACTTAGAGCTAATCCAACAGTGGCTCAGATCAGGCAGCATGCTGATGAAAGGACCAAGAGGCACAAGGCTATGTCTTGCATCCAAAACTCAGTGTCTGATGTGATTTTCACAAGGATTATGGCTTGTGAATCACCAAAACAGGCCTGGGACAAGTTGCAGGAAGAGTTTCAAGGGACTGAGAGGACAAGGCAACAACAGTTGTTAAACTTGAGGAGAGATTTCGAGAATTTGAAGATGAAGGAAGAAGAAACTGTCAAGCAATATTCTGACAGGATTATGGCTGTGGTTAACAGCATCAGGCTCCTTGGAGAGCAGTTCAATGAAGCTAGGATAGTGGAGAAGGTTATAGCAACTCTGCCTGAGAGGTATGGGGCAAAAATCTCATCTCTCGAGGACTCAAGGGACCTGTCCACCATCTCCCTGACAGAGTTGATCAATGCTCTATATGCTCAAGAGCAGAGGAGGGCAAGCAGACTGGAGGAGCACCAAGAAGGTGCCTTTCAGGCAAGAACAAATACTGCCTACAAAGGCAAGAAGGCCTGGAGAGACAAGCCAAAGGATGATGCTGCAAGGAGAGAAGGTCAGACTTGCAAGCACTGCAGAAAAGCTGGTCATTCAGAAGAAAAATGCTGGTTTAATCCAGATGCTGTGTGTCAGCATTGTAAGAAAAAGGGTCATGTTGAGAGAGTCTGTAAGAGCAAGGCCAAATCAAGGCGCAATCAGTCTCAACAGATGAAAGCTGAGGCTCGAGTAGCTAAGGAGGACAGTGACCAAGAGGAGCAAGTCTTTACTGTGTCATGCTCAGCTGCTCAGGAAAGGTCTTCATCTGGTTGGCTCCTAGACAGTGGATGCACCAACCACATGACACCTGATGCTGCAATCTTCAAGTCTGTAGACAGAAGCTGCAGAACTAAAGTCAAGATAGGAAATGGTCATTTTATTCAAGCTGAAGGCAAGGGTGATGTTCTGATATGCACCCTTACAGGTACCAAAGTGATTTCAAATGTGCTGTTGGTGCCTGAAATTGACAGAAACCTGCTCAGCATAGCTCAGTTGCTAGAAAAAGGTTACTCAGTTGTGTTTAAAGACCACTAATGCCAAATCAGTGATCCAAGTGGATCCAAACTGATGGCAGTCCCTATGGCTGATAAGAGCTTTGTGGTTGACTGGACAAAAAAGTCAGACATTGCCTACACAGCCACTTCAGATGAATCCAAGCTGTGGCATCAAAGACTGGGACATGCCAACTTCAGATCGATGGCCCGAATGATCAGAGAAGACCTGGCTGAAAACTTCATCAACTCAGTAGACCATGATGATGTATGTGAAGTATGTCAGCTAGGAAAGCAGGCCAGACTCCCATTTCCCTCGAATCAAGCCTGGAGAGCCTCTGAAAAACTCCAACTGGTGCATACTGATGTGTGTGGACCTATGAAGACTGAGTCATTGAGTGGAAATAGGTATTTCATACTGTTCATTGATGATTTCTATATTGTTGGATTTACTTCTTAAAACAGAAATCAGAGGTGGCCACTGTGTTTTGGAAGTTCAAAACTGCTGCTGAGACTGAAACAGGCTGCAAGGTGAAGACCATAAGGTCTGATAATGGGACTGAGTACACCTCAGCTCAGTTCCAAGCCTTCTGTGATAAGGCAGGCATCAAACATCAACTTACCAACACATATACACCTCAGCAGAATGGGGTAAGTGAAAGGAAGAATAGGAGTTTGATGGATATGGCCAGGTGCTTGATGATTCAGAAGAATCTGCCTAAAGCACTATGGGCAGAAGCAGTTAACACTGCAACATACATTCAAAATAGACTTCCAACCAAGGCTTTGGATCAAAAGACCCCATTCGAGGCCTGGTTTAGCTTCAAGCCATCACTGGCTCATCTGAAGGTCTTTGGATGCATCTGTTATGCACATGTACCTGCTGTTAAAAGGGACAAATTGTCTGAAAGGGCTCGACCTGGTGTTTTGGTGGGCTATAGCACTGTTAAGAAGGGCTATAGGATTTTAGATCCTTCAACAAACAAAGTGTCAGTAAGCAGGGATGTGGTATTTGATGAGAGGTCATGTTGGAACTGGAAAAGACATGAACCTGAAGAAGTTTCTGAAGAACTTGCAGCAGACCAAGCTGAGCCAGACCAAAATGTCCCTGAAATGGATATTGATGATGAACCAGTCAGAGGAACAAGGCCATTGGCTGAAATTTATGAAAGGGCTCATGTAGCCATAGCTGAACCAAGCAACTTTGAAGAGGCTGAGGCTCAGCAAGGGTGGAAGCAGGCAATGGCTGAGGAGATCAGCATGATTGAGAAGAACCAGACCTGGAAATTGGTTGAAAGGCCAGTCAAAAGGAAGGTGATTGGGGTGAAATGGGTGTACAAAGCCAAACAGAATGCTGATGGTACCTTGAACAAGCTGAAAGCAAGGCTAGTTGTCAAGGGGTTCAGTCAGAGGTATGGCTTGGACTACCTGGAGACCTTTGCACCAGTGGCCAGGCTCGACACCATCAGACTGTTGATTGCCTTAGCAGCACAGCTTGAATGGAAGATCCATCAACTTGATGTGAAATCAGCCTTTCTGAATGGTTTCTTAGATGAAGACATCTATGTTGAACAACCACAAGGGTTTGAAATAGCTGGCAGAGAGCATATGGTCTACAAACTAAAGAAGGCCCTATATGGATTAAAGCAGGCTCCAAGGGCCTGGTATAGCAGAATTGATGGCTACCTGACTGATCTAGGATTCGATCGAAGCAAGAGTGAGCCAACACTGTATGTCAAGAAACAAGGGACACAAATACAAATCATTGTGTCCCTGTATGTTGATGATCTTCTGGTGACAGGAGGAGATCGAGTAGTGCTGGCTGATTTTAAGACCAAGATGCAGGAAGTGTTTGAAATGTCTGATCTTGGGGAGATGTCATACTTTCTTGGAATGGAGGTGTCTCAAGTACAGAATGAGATATTTCTAAGCCAGAGAAGCTTTGCCACAAAGATTCTGACCAAGTTCTCCATGCAAAACAGCAAGGCAACTAAAACACCTGTTGCTGTTGGAGAAAAACTATCGAGCCAAGGTGATTTTAAGAAAGTTTGTGAAACAACCTACAGGAGTCTAGTTGGTTGCTTGCTATACTTGACTGCCACTAGACCAGATATTATGTATGCTGTAGGATTGCTCTCAAGGTTTTTGCATTGCTGCAATGAGAAGCATTTCCAAGCTGCAAAGAGAGTGCTGAGATATGTCAAAGGCACTTTAAACTATGGTTTGAAGTACAGCAAAGAAGGAAATCTAAAGCTGGTTGGCTACACTGATAGTGACTGGGCTGGCTCGATAGATGACATGAAAAGCACATCAGGGTATGCTTTTAACCTTGGTTCAGCCATGTTTTGTTGGAGCTCAAAGAAGCAAAGTCTAGTAGCTCAATCTACTGCTGAAGCAGAGTATGTGGCAACAGCAAGTGCTGTCAACCAAGCCATATGGCTAAGAAAAATATTGGCTGACTTGAATGTGCATCAAGAGGAAGCTACTGAGATCTTCTGTGACAACCAATCTGCAGTAGCAATTGCTAAAAATCCAGTATTCCATGGAAGAACAAAACATTTCAGCATCAAGTTGCATGTTGTTCGAGAAATGGAGCAAGCTCAGGAAGTAAAGCTGATCCACTGTAATTCAGAAGATCAACTTGCTGACATTTTAACCAAAGCTCTTAGTGTCACAAGGTTTGAATATCTAAGAAAGAAGCTAGGTGTTTGCTCCATGCAAACCAAGGAGGAGTGATGAAGTTGGTTCAGCATGCAGCAAACTCGACAGCATGCAGGCCATGAAGACCAAGTCGTGCAGGAGCTGCTGGAACGAGCTGAACTATTCCTATTTTGTTCATCTAGTAATCTTAAGTTAATGTAATGTACTTTAGTTCATTTAGAACTATGTTAGGTTTATGATTGATGTAATTTTGATGACAATTGAGCTGTTAAGTCAGCTTTGTTTAAGTGTGTAAGCTTAGTTTTTCAAGTTTCAATGTATTAGTGGTAGTAGGTGATGATTAGGTATCATTATGCAGATTTTGACAAGCAAATTGCTTGGTTTATGTATTGGCATTATGCCATTGTTCAACATATGAATGAAATCAGCTTTGTTCATCAATATTCTCTCAAATTTCCTCAGCTTATTTTCTTCTTTCTTCAACTCGAGATTGTTTGTTTGCTCAGCAAGATTCGAGGCTTGCTCGACAAGATACTTGCTGAGTCTGTTTGATTCTGCTGTTGCACCAACAATAACCCTTCCAATATGTTGTCATTAAGAGCAAGAGTTGTCAAACTACTTAATTCAACACAAAAATCAGGGATTTTGCCACTCAAGTTATTCTTTTGTAGGTTTATGATACTGATCCCCCGACTAAAATTTCCAAGACATGATGGAATAATTCCACCAAAGTAATTCTTAGACAAATCAAGAATATCAAGTGAAGTCAAATTACAAATTGAAGGAGGTATTTCACCTGTCAATTTGTTATCTGAAATCAGGAATTTTTGCAATGAAGGTGGCGGAGCTGGAAGAGGACCTTGGAGTTGGTTGGAACGAAGATCTAGGGTAAGAATATTCTTCCCTGGAAGTTGCTCTAAACTCGTCAACGAATTGTTGTAAAGATTCAAATCAATCAATTGTTCCCAACCTTCCGATTCCCAATTGAAAATTGAACCCTGAATATTGTTTTTGGAAAGATCAAGACTTCTCAAGCTTTTCGCAGATCGCAAGAAACTCGGGAATTGCCTTAACTTGTTATTGGAAAGATTAACTTCAGTGAGATTCTTCAATTTTGATGGAACATCTAAGTTGATAACACCACTAAAATTATTTGTCGAAAGATCGAGCGTTTCAAGACTCTCTAGCTTTGAAAGCATATCCGATCTAATGACTCCACTCAAGTTGTTTGATGAAAGATCAAGGTGGGTAAGCTTTGAAAGACCAAAGAAAGAACTTGGTATTTCACCATGGATGTCATTATCCGCCAAATCAACCCATTGAATTGAATTAGGCTTTTGAATTTGATTGATTGGACCTGTGAGACTGTTATTACTGAGGCCTAAGTATTCTAAAGATGGCAAAGTAAAAAGCCAAGATGGAACTCCTCCTGTTAGTAAGTTATCAATTAAACTGAAGTCCTTCAAATTCTGAAATCCTGTTACATGAGTTGGAAGGGGACCTTCTAGCCTATTGGCTGATAAGTCTAAATAAGTAAGTTGTGTGAGGTTGAACATCGATGGGGGAAGTTGACCACTAAAATAACAATCAAAGAAATCCAAAGTAGTAAGTTTGTTAAGGTTTCCAAAGACATCTGGAATTTTTCCCTCTAATTTGTTATAAGAAAAACCGAGATAGGTGATTTTTGTGAGGTTTCCAAGTGAAGAAGGAATTGACACTCTGAAATAATTACGGGAAAGGTCGAGGAATTTGAGGGGACTACTCCAATTGGACTTTGGGAGATAACCTGTTAAAGAGTTCCCACGTAGATCAACATACTCTAGGTACCCAAGCAGGAATATTTCACTAGGGATATCCCCCTGTAAATCACAAATCTCGAGACTCAAACGCTTTAAAGACGAAGGCAAGTTAGTGAAGGCTGTAGGCACAACATCAGACATATTTAATAAGTTAAGGGATAAATTTTCTAATTTAGATAAGTTGCGCGTAAGCATGTCAAAACCTTGACTGTCTAATTTCAAATGATCATTTCCAGAAAGATCAAGTGAAATCAATTTTGATGGCAAAGATATATCTGATGGGACTGAACCACTGAGTAAAGAATCAGAAAGATCAAGATGTGTCAGACTTACTAACTGATTAAACCCAGATGGAATCGAAGAAGCACTGAAATTGTTCGAAGAGAGGTCAAGTTGTTTGAGTCCTCGAAGGCGGAAAAGGGTGGTGTTTGGAGAAAGGAAGCCAACAAGCTTAGAGCAACTAAGGTCTAGGCTAATCACCTGACCGGTTGCCTTATCACAAGTGACTCCCTCCCATGAGCAACAGTTGGTGCTTTCATTCCAGGAGTTTGTCTTGGGATAACAGTAGGAATAAAAAGCAGAATCATCAATGGACATAGTGTTCTTGAATTGGAGCAAGGCTGAAGTGTCTTCTGGTAGACATGGAGGAGTTGGATTAAGAGAAGAGGATGACAAACTCAGACAACAATCAACTACGGAAAGAAAGAACAGCACAAAGAGGAGACTACGGATTTGACACAACCATATAAACTTTCCCATTTTTAGAACCTAATAAGGAACAAGCTATGAAAGGGGGCAATGTTATAAGGAAAACGGAATTGGAAATTTGCTATAAGTCTTTAGAGATGCTATGCCAAAGTTGATTCATTGGCCTATATTTATATTCTCTAATTTCATGTGGACTGTTATAAAGTCTTTCCCGAGTGTTTAAAAAAACTTATTTTACTTATTCAGAAAAGACCTTTCCTTCCAGCTGTTGTTTTATTATATTATTTCAATTATAGAATATCATTTTGTCTTTTATGTTTTATTTTACTCTTTTAATTACGCGTTAACGTACATGATATACTTTCTCTATTTTAATTTGATTGTATATTCACCATTATAAATGTTGCAGAGTGATCATTCATTAAATGATGAAACCAGATCGCGTACCTACTAACTCGTTCAAATCTGTGAGTTCATCCACAGTTGCGAGCTCATCAAGACGCAAATTTAATCAAAGATAAGAGCTCATCAAAGATGCAAATTCAACTGTTAAAGGTTTTGGCGAACTGCAAGATAAAGTGTGAATAAGATTCACATGTTCTAAAACCAATGTTTTTTTTTGTTTAGTCTGTTTGTTAAATTACCGTTTGTCTTTTTTGAGTTTTATTTTACTCTATTTTAGTTTGATTGTATCAGATTTCTTGAATGTCAATGTCAGTAAGTGTAGTGAGTTTGTTGATTCATTTGGCAATTAATATATGTCCTATATATACACTGAATTAAGAGGAAATGGCAGTGGCCGTCCTAAAGGGGATGGCTAGTGTGAACAAGTGTGCTATGATGTAATTTCTCCTTTCACTGTGAGACAAATAGATGAAAATAAAAGTAGTAGTGGAGAGCAGTAAATTGACTTGGTATGGTCTTGGTCAACCATGTCCACACTCCACAGGATAAAAACTAATTCATTTAAAAGAATGGTTACTGTTTTTTATGTTATTGCCGGCTTAGCTGCTATGGAAAGAGTAATGTGATCTTGGGCTAATGTGAAAGTAGCTTGAAATTAAAAGACTATAAACATAATTTCGTATTTAATATCTGCACCAAATCAAGATAACAGTTTCTCAAATAAAAGATTTCCATCCACCCTGCTATTTTATACTAAAGAATCGATAAAATTAAAATATCAAGGTCACAATTTTAAATTTTAAATAAATGAGAAAAAGTTAACCCTAATTTTTGTTTCAATTCATTGCCACTAGAGTTAATTATGGTTTTTATTTTAATTTATTTTCACTCGAGTTAATTGTTATTTTTGACCTTTGTCATCAAGGTTAAGGGTGATCATAGCGATATAATGAGAGTTGATTTCTTTTATCTATTAGCGATATAATTTAGGCTGTTAAACAAGCACAAATGTGAGGATTTGAGCATTACATTGGCTAGGTAGTTTCGAAAACAATCCCTATTTCATAATTTTCTCAAGTTTCGAGCGAGGTTTTGGGTTAGTTTCACACACCTGATTGCTAATTTGACAAGTCACACGTTTGGAACCCACGATACGTGCATTCACTCATTAAGTCACACTGATCAATGTCAAAACCTTTTTTTCGAAAATCGAATTTTTATTTTTTTTAGAAAACAAAAAATATAGTCGCCACCAATCTTCTTTTAATTAGGTGTGATCGGATCACCTCAAAATTTGATATTTTAATAAAATGTTAGATTTATTAAAATGATTTTCTAGTCTATTGGATGATAAGACTAAATGAGTAAGTTGTTTAAGGCTGAACAGCGTTGAGGGAAGCTGACCTTCGAATTCATTGAGGGATAAATCTAGAAAGGTGATTTTTGTGAGGTTTCCAATGGACGCAGGAATGGACCCTCCAAAGTGATTATTGTAAAGTTTAAAGTACTTGAGGGTACTGCTCCAATTGGACTTAGGGAGATAACCTGATAAAGAGTTCCAACTTAGATCAACATGCTCAAGGTACGTTAGCTGGAATATTTCACTAGGGAATTCCCCCTTTAAATCACAAAACTCGAGACGCAAACGCTTTAGAGACGAAGGCAAGTTGTTGAAGGAAGTAGGCACAACATCAAACATATTTACACTGTTAAGAAAAAGGTTTTGTAATTTAGATAAGTTGCGTGTAAGCATGGCCAAACTATGGCTATCAAATTTCAAATGGTTATTTTGAGAAAGATCAAGTGAAATCAGTTTTGCTGGCAAAGAAATATCCGATGGAACTGAACCGGAGAAAGAAGAATCAGAAAGATCAAGATGTATCAAACTTACTAATTGACTAAACCCGGACGGAATCGAAGAACCATTGAAATCATTGGAAGCAAGGTTGAACCGTTTGAGTCCTTGAAGGCGGAAAAGGCTAGTGTTTGGAGAAAGAGAGCCAACAAGCAAAGAGCAACTAAGGTCGAGGCCAATCACTTGACCAGTTGCCTTATCACAACTGACTCCTTTCCATGAACAGCAATTGGTGCTTTCATTCCAGTAACTTGTTTTGGGATAGCAAGAGGAATCATCACTAGAATAATCAATGGACATGGTGTTCTTGAATTGGAGCAAGGCTGAGGCGTCTTCTGGTAGACATAAAGGAGTTGGCTTAAGAGAAGAGATAGACAAACCCAGACAACAACCGACAACGGAAAGAAAGAACAGCACTAAGAGAAGACTACGGATTTGACACAACCATATAAATTTTCCCATTTTAAAAATATTTGAAGTAAGCGATGGCAGGAGACAAAGTTTTAAGGAAATGAACTTGGAAATGTGCTATGGGTTGAAGGCTTAAGGTATGAAAGTGGAATAAGGAGGTTTATATCATTTCAAGTCCACTATAAGTCTTTTAAAATTCTTTAAATACCTAATGTGGAACTTGCAAGCTGAGATTTTTTTTCTTAATTGGATCCTTTTGTAGTCAATCTTTTCTAAATCTCTTAAATTTTCATTTATTTCTATTCGAATTTTTGTTATCTATTTTAAAAATCAATTGTTACTTAATTAGGGTTGGTCATTTACCTTTGCTTTTGCTTTTGTTAAGTCTCATGGTAATTGCCTCAGTTTTTGTTGAGCCTTCTGTTTTAATTACGCGTTGATCTTTCAAATGATATGCTTTTGTTTTTGTACGTAAACTGAATAAAAAATAATGAAAGGACATCACTTAAGGTCCCAATACTTGAAGCTATTTAATTTACTATCTCAACCTTTATTTTTCTAATATTTTAGTGATGATGAACATATGAATTTTAATTTCTTGAGCATATATAATAAGAAAGATGAAAAATAAAAGTAATTTTTATCTAAATAATAAGTTAATATTTAGAGTAAAACCAAAAATCTTGAGCACTTGCTTTCTTTTTTTGCATTAAGAAACTTATTGCATCTTGGCTTTAACCTTGCAATCTGAGAATTGTTTGTATTAAAAAATTTATTTTGAGAGTAAGAGATATATGTAACTTTAAAGATCATTTCAAACAATATTAAATAAAAAGAGTAATTGCAGTAGTCATTGGTCTTTGTTCTTATCACATATCGATCCTTTTGATGTGGTATGTTGTTGAAATTTCTAAGCAATCTATATATTATAATTATAGGTAAATTATATTGATACTCACTTAATTTTGTAAAGGTATAAAATGTCACTCAAGTATTAGTAAATTTATTTTTTAATTAATCAATTATAAAAAATTATAACATAATCACTCAGTTATTCAGTTTTGCCTTTTTTTCATCATCAGCGGATTAAGAGTAGTAACTTTTAACATTAGCATAATAATAATTTTAATCTTTAATATTTATATATAGTATCAATTTAACCTTTTTCTTTTATCAACAATCAAGCGAGTTTTATAAAGGAACTAGGTACCAAAATTCCATTACAACGACAAAGAAAGACACCAAAGCATGCTGCAAGCATAAAAAAGAACAAAAAACTGATGCAACATCAAAACAAAACAACACAATCAACACCAATCCTGAAACATAGAAAATCCTATCTCCCCAACTTTATCAAGAGCATCCACCATGAAACTTCAAAAGTGTTTTACAAGTTGAAAAATTGACCGAATCAAACTTTACATTAAAAAGAAGACCTTACGCAAAACATTTGCCATACTAACAGCAATGCGATTTCCATACAATCTAAAATTGTTCAGTCTCTATATTGCTCTAGTAACATCTCTCACACTTTCGTATCGAATGAACCCAAACCTATTCCCACTCTTTCCCCTATTTCGCGGAATAAAAGCAGCAATGACTTTACCATGGAATTGGAAAATATGCCATAAACCTTTCCAGTGGATTTTCGGTGGTAAAATATTGATAAAAATGGTTTGACAATGACTCATCTGATGGCCGTTTTTAAGTGGTTGTGTAGTGGTGGTTTCTTTCTCCGTCAAGCATTCATCTTGTTCTGTGGTTCACAAATTGATTTTCTCTTGAACCAAATAGATTATTACGTATTGACCAAAAATATTTTTTCCAGTTTAAATAGAATGACCAAAAGGGTAAAGAAAAACCAAGTTATAAAAGCATCATGAGAAAATTGTTTTCGACATTTACGTATTATATATAATTGGTATTTTTACAGATTTCTTTTAATCTTTCCTCTAAAAAGTTATAAAAAATTATTAATTAAGTTTAATTTAAAATATATAAAAAATGAAAACACCCAAAAATAAGATAATTTTTATTTTTTTTCATTTTTTAAAATTAATCCTAAATATTATAAAAAATAAAACTGAAAAAGAAATGTACACAATATATATATTACAGGTTAAATTTATTTTTAAAATAAAAATAAAATTAAAGTAATTTATAAATATTGAGAGTTAAAATTATTATTTTTTTAATTTTAAAAGCTATCACTATTAGTTTGTTGGTGATAAAATGATAAAATTAAATAATTAAGTGATATTTTATAATTTAAATTTACCCTATAAGGGACCACAGACAAATAGTGAATAGTGGAGAGCAGTCTATTGACTGGAAATGGTCTTGGTCAACCACTTCCAACCAACAAAGTAAGTCTTCGTCAACCCTATCCACGTAATGAGCGGTCATAATTATTAAAATACAATAGAACTAACTAGTAAGCGATCATTAATTATTATTAATCTTTTTCTTTTCTGTCTTTAGCATGAACTTTGTCTTTGGTGCATGCTTCATAATTAAGAAAAAAAATACAATACCACTAGCATTATATAAAATATTACTTCTTTTAATTTTTCTCATTATAATATAATTACATTTTAATTTCCCTATATTTGATAATATTTTAATGTTGCATTTTGGCTAATCACGTGAAACTAAAAGACAAGGGGTCTTAAATTTCAAAATATGTGTGTGATCGCCAACTTGAGGGTCGAAGCCAAATTCCTTTAAACAGAGGAAGGTGCAGGTGGATCTGTATGTCTTCCAATTTGTCATCAAAGGCCAACTCAAGAGCCAAAGTTGAACAACAAGCCAAGAAAGAGCAAGCTATTCTCAAACAACACCTTAATCATATCTTTAAACCACTGCCTTGAAAATGAACCCAAAAGGTAAGAACAGAGGCTTCGACCCAAATCTTACAGAAGCAGTTCTTCATTTTCCCTCCAATTCACCTCAGGTCCAACTATGGCAAATAGAATGGAAAAATTAAGTCTAAATTACTATATATGCATTATCAATTAAAAAGTAAATACAATTTTTGGTCCAAGTTTTAGCAAAACATATTTGAATCTCACCTATGCAATTTGGATGAAGTGCTAGTTTCTTTTTCTTCCAATCCTGCGGGCCCATCTTGTAAAATTCCTCTGCCAGTCTCTCTCAACCATTCTAACCAACCACCACGGTCTTCCAGTTGTGAATACTATGTATCCCGTACTCAATCCCAACACTACTCCGCACCCATACCCCATCATTACAAGTTCCCAAATAAAGGGTATTGCAGAATCTTCATCTTCCACAAGCTTTGGTGTTGGTGGCTTTCGTTCCTCCTCACTGCCACATTTCTTTGATAGTGGGAAGCCGCATAAACCCAAGTTTCCAGCATAGGAATCAATATCGAAAGTATTGAATTGATGTCCAACCGGAATTGGTCCGAAAAAATTGTTTTGCGACAAGTTTAGCACTTCCAGAAATGTCAGTTTCGTTAACTCGGAAGGAATTCTACCACCAAGCTTGTTAGATGACAGATCTAATGATTCAAGTGCTGCCATATTTGCCAATGACGGTGGTAGGGTATCGTTTAATCTGTTGTGTGAGAGGTTGAGCACTAAAAGAGCATGAAGTTCGCCGAGTGCCTCAGGGATTCGTCCACTGAATCGATTGTTTGAAAAATCTATGAGTGTGAAATTAGTTAATGATTTGTCCAGATCTAGCTCTATCTCCAACCTTTTCATGGTTAATTTCACATATTTTTTATAGTTTTCGGGACTGTCATAACGATCTCGAGGACTAGGAAAACAAGATACACCAACTCTACCACATTTACTCATTTGTTGTGGTTGTGAAGCTGCAACTAATTTCAAACGTCTAAAACTTTGGAAGAATATTTTCGGAAAGGGGCCAGTGAACTCATTTTTAGAGAGATCAAGGATTTGCAAGCTTAAAAAGCTAGATGTAGCCATGGGATGGTCTAGGCGACCATAAAATCTATTAGAGCGTAAGATAAGAACTTGCAGGACTGGAAGTACACTGAGCCAACGGGGAAAGAGATCGTACAAGGTGTTGTTTGCTAGGTTCAAAAAACGTAGCACGGTACAATTAACAAAGGACCGTGGCAATAACCCTTCAAATTTGTTGTCATTAAGAGCAAGAGTTGTCAAACTATTTAATTCAACACAAAAATCAGGGATTTTGCCACTCAAGTTATTCTTTTGTAGGTTTATGACACTGATCCCCCGACTAAAATTTCCAAGACATGATGGAATAATTCCACCAAAGTAATTCTTAGACAAATCAAGAATATCAAGTGAAGTCAAATTACAAATTGAAGGAGGTATTTCTCCTGTCAATTTGTTATCTGAAATCAGGAATTCCTGCAATGAAGGTGGCGTAGCTGGAAGAGGACCTTGGAGTCGGTTGGAACGAAGATCTAGGCTAAGAATATTCTTCCCTGGAAGTTGCTCTAAACTCGTCAACGAATTGTTGGAAAGATTGAAATCAATCAATTGTTCCCAACCTTCCGATTCCCATTTGAAAATTGAACCCTGAATTTTGTTATTGGAAAGATCAAGACTTCTCAAGCTTTTCGCAGATCGCAAGAAACTCGGGAATTGCCTTAACTTGTTATTGGAAAGATTAACTTCAGTGAGATTCTTCAACTTTGATGGAACATCTAAGTTGATAACACCACTAAAATTATTTGTCGAAAGATCGAGCGTTTCAAGACTCTCTAGCTTTGAAAGCATATCTGATCTAATGACTCCACTCAAGTTGTTTGATGAAAGATCAAGTTGGGTAAGCCTTGAAAGACCAAAGAAAGAAGTTGGTATTTCACCATGGATGTCATTATCCGCTAAATAAACCCTTTGAATTGAATTAGGCCTTTGAATTTGATTGATTGGACCTGTGAGATTGTTATAACTGAGGTCTAAGGATTCTAAAGATGGCTAAGTAAAAAGCCAAGATGGAACTCCTCCTGTTAGTAAGTTATCAATTAAACTGAAGTCCTTCAAATTCTGAAATCCTGTTACATGAGTTGGAAGGGGACCTTCTAGCCTATTGAGTGATAAGTCTAAATAAGTAAGTTGTGTGAGGTTGAACATTGATGGGGGAAGTTGACCACTAAAATTACAATCAGAGAAATCCAAAGTAGTAAGTTTGTTAAGGTTTCCAAAGACATCTGGAATTTGTCCCTCTAATTTGTTATAAGAAAAACCGAGATAAGTGATTTTTGTGAGGTTTTCAAGTGAAGAAGGAATTGACCCTCCGAAATAATTACTGGAAAGGTCAAAGAATTTGAGGGGACTACTCCAATTGGAGTTAGGGAGATAACCTGTTAAAGAATTCCATCTTAGATCAACATACTCTAGGTACCCAAGCTGGAATATTTCACTAGGGAAATCCCCCTGTAAATCACAAAACTCGAGACTCAAACGCTTTAAAGACGAACGCAAGTTCTTGAAGGAGGTAGGCACAACATCAGACATATTTGTTGGGTATGGGTCCCACTATGTGGGAAACCCATATTTTATGCTATAATGTTTTGTCCCTTCTTTGGTTTTGTCAAAAAGCCACTTTGGGGGTTTTTTTAACGGGTGTTGGGCAAAAATTTTAGCAGAGAGCTAAAGAAAAAATAGAGAGAAAGAGAATAGAAAAAATCAGATTTTCAAGCTTGGTGCAGCAGTGATCAAGTCTTCGATCGAAGGTCCATCCGTGGTTCGATTGAGCTGATTTTTGGACAGCAGCTAGGTGATAAGGTGTTCTTGACTTTGTACGGTCGGATTTTTCATCCGAGTCTTGTAGCGTCGGAAATACCCATTTTTCAGCAGCTACGTTTTTGGTGATGTTCTCTCATTTTTCTCTCTTTTGCTAAAGATTACATGTTGTTAGCCTTGTCGGAGTTGAATGCTTGTTGTAGGCTTGATATTGTGATCTTGTAGTTGAACATTTGATGATAGTGGAGCTCTTTATCGGACTCTAAAGTCCCGTGGTTTTTACCCTTAATTTAGAGGGGTTTTCCACGTAAAAATATTGGTGTCTCTATTTATTTTTGTTGTGGTTGCATTAGTTGATTTGTGGTTGATTAAGGTTGCTAGAGAACATATCTTGTGCTATTGTGCTTGCCATAATTTTTGACAGGAGTTATAAGGAGAGAAAGAACACCGGTTGTGCTTTCGCTTTGTTTCGGTTGTTCGGTTTCTTCCCAACAAACTGGTACCAGAGCTTGGTTATTGTGTCAGATAATTATGGAAATTAATACGAGCAAGATGATTATGTTGAATGGCACAAATTATCAACTTTGGCGGAATAAAATGAAGGACTTGTTGTTTGTGAAGGCTTTGCATCTTCCGGTCTTTACTACTCAAAAACCCGATTCGAAAAGTGATGAAGAATGAGAATTTGAGCATCAACAAGTGTGTGGCTTTATTCGGCAATTTGTTGAAGAAAATGTTTACAATCACATTGATCAGGAGACACATGCTCGAACATTGTGGGAGAAGCTTGAAAGCTTGTATGCTTCGAGGTCAGGCAATAACAAGTTATTTTTGCTGAAGAAAATGATGGCGCTGAAATATAAAGAAGGAATGTCTATAGCTGACCATGTTAGTGAATTTCAGAGTATGATGAATCAGTTGCTTGGTATGGGTGTCAAATTTGATGACGAGATTTTAGGACTTTGGTTGCTTGCTACTCTACCAGACTCTTGGGAGACCTTTCGAGTCTCACTCATTAATTCTGCCGCACAGGGTATTATTACTTTGGATTTGGCTAAGAGTGGTGTGTTGAATGAAGAGGTTAGAAGAAGATCTCAGGGTTCTACATCACAGTCCGAGGTGTTGGTTATCGAGAACAGGGGGAGAAACAGAGACAAAGATGGAAAGGGTAGAGATAAAAGCCGAAGCAAGTCAAGATCGAGATACAAGAATCTTGAGTGTCATCATTGTGGTAAGAAAGGTCATATCAAGAAATATTGCTTCAAGTGGAAGAAAGAAAACAAAGGTGGTGGTGATAAACACGACCGGAATGACGATGAAAAATTCGAGCGTGTTGCTACTGTTACTCGTGAAGATTTGTTAGTTATTTGTGATCAGAATTTGGTCAACCTAGCATGCGACGAGACTAGTTGGGTGATTGATACTGGTGCATCACTTCATGTCACGTCGAGGAAGGAATTCTTCACATCTTATACTCCTGGTGATTTTGGGGTATTGAAGATGGGTAATGATGGTTTGGTTTCGGTTATTGGTATGTGAGATGTTAGCTTGGTAAGTAACAATGGAACAAAGTTAACTCTCAAGGATGTCAGACATGCACCGGATGTCCGTTTGAATTTGATTTCTGCAGGAAAGCTTGATGATGAGGGATTTTGTAACACCTTCAGTGAAGGGCAGTGGAAGCTGACTAAAGGCTCCTTGGTTGTGGCTCGAGGAAAGAAGAGCTCAAATTTGTACTTGATGCAAGCTTTGACTTCTCGAGAGACGGTGAATGTGACACTGAATGACAACTCAACTGAGTTGTGGCATAAACGACTCAGTCACATGAGTGAGAAGGGGCTTAACTGTTTAGCGAAGAAGAATCAACTTTCAGGTTTAAAGAATGCTACACTGAAGAATTGTGCTCATTGTCTAGCAGGAAAGCAGAAAAGAGTTTCATTTAGAAGCCATCCTCCTCATAGGAAATCAGAGTTGCTAGAGTTGGTCCATTCAGATGTTTGTGGTCCGATAAAAGTAAGATCACATGGTGGTGCACTTTACTTTGTGACTTTCATTGATGATTGTTCAAGAAAGCTATGGGTTTACACTTTGAAGTCTAAAAATCAAGTCTTTGAGGTGTTTAAACAGTTTCAAGCATCAGTTGAAAGGGAAACTGGGAAGAAGTTGAAGTGCATTCGTACTGATAATGGTGGCGAGTACACAGGGTCGTTTCATGAGTATTGTCTGCGACAGGGAATCAGACATCAGAGAACACCACCAAAGACTCCACAGTTAAATGGGTTAGCTGAAAGAATGAACCGAACATTGATTGAGAGAGTCAGATGTTTGTTGTCAGATGCAAAGTTACCAAGATCGTTTTGGGCTGAAGCTTTGAATACAGTGACACATGTGATAAATCTGTCTCCTAGTGTTCCTTTGAAAGGTGATGTGCCAGATAGAGTTTGGTTTGGTAAAGACGTGTCATATGATCACCTACGTGTGTTCGGTTGTAAAGCATTTGTTCATGTTCCAAAGGATGAAAGATCCAAGTTGGATGCCAAGGCTCGACAATGCATTTTTATTGGTTATGGTCTAGATGGTGAGTTTGGTTATAGACTCTATGATCCAGTTCAGAAGAAACTCGTGAGAAGCAGAGATGTTGTCTTCATTGAGGATCAGACCATTGATGACATTGATAAGACGGAGAAAGTGGATTCACAAGGTAGTGGTGACTTGATCGATGTGAATCCGGTTCCCCTAGACTCTTCACCAGATCCTATCCAGGATGATGTGCATGGTGATGTTAGTGGTGACCATCAGACTATAGGTGACTTTGATACTCCCATAGATGATGTTGTGAATGATCAACAACAAGCACCTATAGCTCCACCAGCAGTTCCACTTCGAAGGTCTTCCAGAGATCGACGATCTTCTGTCAGGTATTCTCCTGATGAATATGTTCTTTTGACTGACGGGGGAGAACCTGAATGTTATGAAGAGGCTATGGAGAGTGAATGCAAAGATCAGTGGGTTGAAGCGATGAAAGACGAACTTCAATCCTTGCATGAGAACCATACTTTTGAATTGGTGAAACTGCCTAAAGGCAAAAGAGCTTTGAATAATCGGTGGGTTTACAGGTTGAAGCAAGAAGATAAGTCTTCATCTCCACGATACAAAGCTAGATTGGTCGTTAAGGGTTATACTCAGAAAAAAGGGGTTGATTTTGAAGAAATATTTTCTCCGGTTGTGAAGATGTCCTCTATCAGAACTATACTGAGTTTGGTAGCTTGTTATGACCTAGAGGTTGAACAAATGGATGTGAAAACTGCTTTTCTTCATGGTGACTTGGAAGAAGAGCTTTACATGGAGCAGCCAGAGGGTTTTGTTGCACAAGGGAAAGAGGACTATGTGTGCAGATTGAAGAAGAGCTTGTATGGTTTGAAGCAAGCTCCAAGGCAATGGTACAAGAAGTTTGAGTCTGTTATGGGGGAGCAAGGCTACAAGAAGACTACTTCTGATCATTGTGTGTTTGTTAAGAGATTCTCTGGTGATGATTTTATTATTCTTTTGCTCTATGTTGATGATATGCTTATTGTTGGTCAGAATGCTTCTAGAATTGAGAAGTTGAAACAAGAGTTGAGTAAATCCTTTGCAATGAAGGATTTGGGGCCGGCAAAGCAAATTCTTGGCATAAGACTGACACGTGATAGAAAGGCCAAGAAATTATGGTTATCACAAGAGAGGTACATTGAGAAAGTACTTCAAAGGTTTAGTATGGACAAAGCTAAAGCGGTGAATACTCCCTTTGCTATGCACTTTAGATTGAGTGTTAAGCATAGTCCTTCCACAGAAAAGGAGAAGGAAGAGATGCAGAAAATTCCTTACTCTTCAGCCGTGGGTAGTTTGATGTACGCAATGGTTTGCACGAGACCAGACTTGGCTTATGCCGTTGGTACAGTTAGTCGGTTTCTTTCTAATCCAGGCAGAGAGCATTGGAATGCAGTGAAGTGGATTATGAGATATCTTCGTGGCACTTCCAACATGAAACTTTGTTTCGGCAATGAGAAACCTGTTCTTGTTGGGTATACAGATTCAGACATGGCCGGAGACATTGACTCGAGGAGATCTACTTCAGGTTACTTAATCACTTATGCAGGGGGAGCTGTGGCATGGCAATCGAGACTGCAAAAGTGTGTTGCATTGTCCACCACCGAATCAGAGTTCATTGCAGCAACCGAAGCGTGTAAGGAGATGCTTTGGATGAAGAAGTTTGTGCATGAGCTTGGTTTTACTCAGGAGAAGTATGTCCTGTACTGTGATAGCCAGAGTGCTATTCATCTTGGTAAGAACTCAACTTTTCATGCTAGATCTAAGCATATTGATGTGAGGTACCATTGGATACGAGATGTTCTTGAAGCTAAGCTGTTAGAGCTTGAGAAGATACACACTAATGATAATGGTGCTGATATGTTGACGAAGGCCTTACCAAGAGGAAAGTTTAAAGCATGTTGTTTGACCTCCGGTATGGAGGCATTCCCCACATAGTTGGAGGGGAGATTTGTTGGGTATGGGTCCCACTATGTGGGAAACCCATATTTTATGCTATAATGTTTTGTCCCTTCTTTGGTTTTGTCAAAAAGCCACTTTGGGGGTTTTTTAACGGGTGTTGGGCAAAAATTTTAGCAGAGAGCTAAAGAAAAAATAGAGAGAAAGAGAATAGAAAAAATCAGATTTTCAAGCTTGGTGCAGTAGTGATCAACTCTTCGATCGAAGGTCCATCCGTGGTTCGATTGAGCTGATTTTGGACAGCAGCTAGGTGATAAGGTGTTCTTGACTTTGTACGGTCGGATTTTTCATCCGAGTCTTGTAGCGTCGGAAATACCCATTTTTCAGCAGCTACGTTTTTGGTGATGTTCTCTCATTTTTCTCTCTTTTGCTAAAGATTACATGTTGTTAGCCTTGTCGGAGTTGAATGCTTGTTGTAGGCTTGATATTGTGATCTTGTAGTTGAACATTTGATGATAGTGGAGCTCTTTATCGGACTCTAAAGTCCCGTGGTTTTTACCCTTAATTTAGAGGGGTTTTCCACGTAAAAATATTGGTGTCTCTATTTATTTTTGTTGTGGTTGCATTAGTTGATTTGTGGTTGATTAAGGTTGCTAGAGAACATATCTTGTGCTATTGTGCTTGCCATAATTTTTGACAGGAGTTATAAGGAGAGAAAGAACACCGGTTGTGCTTTCGCTTTGTTTCGGTTGTTCGGTTTCTTCCCAACAATATTTACCCAGCCAAGTAAAAGATTTTCTAATTTAGATAAGTTGCGCGTAAGCATGTCAAAACCGTGACTGTCAAATTTCAATTGATCATTTCCAGAAAGATCAAGTGAAATCAATTTTGATGGCAAAGATATATCTGATGGGACTGAACCACTGAGTAAAGAACCAGAAAGATTAAGATGTGTTAGACTTACTAACTGATTAAACCCAGACGGAATCGAAGAAGCATCGAAATTGTTCAAAGAGAGGTCAAGTCGTTTAAGTCCTCAAAGGCGGAAAAGGGTGGTGTTTGGAGAAAGGGAGCCAACAAGCTTAGAGCAACTAAGGTCTAGGCTAATCACCTGACCGGTTGCCTTATCACAAATGACTCCCTCCCATGAGCAACAGTTGGTGCTTTCATTCCAGGAGTTTGTTTTGGGATAACAGTAGGAAAAAATAGCAGAATCATCAATGGACATAGTGTTCTTGAATTGGAGCAAGGCTGAAGTGTCTTCTGCTAGACCTGAAGGAGTTGGATTAAGTGATGAGGAAGACAAACTCAGAGAACAATCGACTACGGAAAGAAAAAACAGCACAAAGAGGAGACTACGGATTTGACACAACCATATAAACTTTCCCATTTTTAGAACCTAATAAGGAAGAAGCTATGAAAGGGGGCAGTGTTTTAAGGAAAACGGAATTGGAAATTTGCTATAAGTTGAGGGTTGTAGGCTTTAGAGATGCTATGCCAAAGTTGATTCATTGGCCTCTATTTATATTCTCTAATTTCATGTGGACTGTTATCAAGTCTTTCCCGAGTCTTTAAAAAAACTTATTTTACTTATTCAGAAAAGACCTTTCCTTCCAGCTGTTCTTTTATTATATTATTTCAATTACAGAATATCATTTTGTCTTTTATGTTTTATTTTACTCTTTTAATTACGCGTTAACGTACATGATATACTTTCTCTATTTTAATTTGATTTTATATTCACCATTATAAATATTGCAGAGTGATCATTCATTAAATGATGAAACCAGATCGCGTGCCTACTAACTCATTCAAATCTGTGAGTTCATCCACAGTTATGAGCTAATTCAAAGGTGCGAGCTCATCAAGACGCAAATTTAATCAAAGATAAGAGCTCATCAAAGATGCAAATTCAACTGTTAAAGGTTTTGGCGAACTGCAAGATAAAGTGTGAATAAGATTCACATGTTCTAAAATCAATGTTTTTTTTGTTTAGTCTGTTTGTTAAATTACCTTTTGTCTTTTTTAAGTTTTATTTACTCTATTTTAGTTTGATTGTATCAGATTTCTTGAATGTCAATGTCAGTAAGTGTAGTGAGTTTGTTGATTCATTTGGCAATTAATATATGTCCTATATATACACTGAATTAAGAGGAAATGGCAGTAGCCGTCCTAAAGGGGATGGCCTAGTGTGAACAAGTGTGCTATGATGTAATTTCTCCTTTCACCGTGAGACAAATAAAATTTTAAGTTATTTCAAAAAATATGGAACAAATATATTAATTTACTAATTTCATGGTCTTTGTTCCCAGCTACTGTAATTTCTAAGCATTCACACTAAATTGGAAAACAAAAAAATAAAAATAAAATAAAGAGAAAGGTGTGGAAGACAATTATGCATGATTGATGAAAATAAAAGTAGTAGTGGAGAGCAGTATATTGACTTGATATGGTCTTGGTCAACCATGTCCACAATTCATTTAAAAGAGTGGTTTCTGTTTTTTATATTATTGCCCGCTTAGCAGACTATGGAAAGAGTCATGTGAAAGTAGCTTGAAATTAAAAGACTATAAACATAATTTCGTATTTAATATCTGCACCAAATCAAGATAACATTTTCTCAAATAAAATATTTCCATCCACCCTCTATTTTATACCAAAGAATCGATAAAATTAAAATATCAACGTCACAATTTTAAATTTTAAATAAAATGAGAAAATATTAACCCTAATTTTTGTTTCAATTCATTGCCACTAGAGTTAATTGTGGTTTTTATTTCAATTTATTTTCACTCCAGTTAATTGTTATTTTTGACCTTTGTCATTAAGGTTAAGAGTGATCTTAGCGATATAATGAGAGTTGATTTTTTTTATCTATTAGCGATATAATTTAGGCTGTTAAACAAGCACAGAAGTGAGGATTTGAGCATTATATTGGTTAGGTAATTTCGAAAACAATCCCTAGTTCATAATTTTCTCAAGTTTCGAGCAAGGTTTCGGGTTAGTTTCACACACTTGATTGCTAATTTGACAAATCACACGTCTGGAACCCACGAAACCTACATTCACTCATTAAGTCACAATGATCAATTTCTAAGCAACATAAATTAATATATAAGGATATCAAATCATTATTTGAGCATAGTATAGATATCAAAATCAAATTTTAACCATTGTCTAATATAAAAAAAAAAACAGCAAATAAATCTTGTTAATATCCAAAAATAAATCTTAACAATCCTGACAACAGAAACAAAGCAAGAATTGGCAAAGTATAAACAATTCAAACAAAGATGACCAAAACTACTAAGTTTTCTTTGAATATTCAAGAAAAGTTGTATTCAAACACATTAAGGATAAAACATACCTGAAAACAGGAATTAAAACAGTACATATTCTTACAAAAGTAGAACATAAATCCATAAATGTAAATTTACAAATAAAAACACCCATATTATCGAAGTTGAATAATAAGCCAAGAAAGAGCAAGCTATCCTCAAACAACACCTTCATCTTATCATTGAGCCACTGCCTTGAAAATGAACCCAAAAGGTAAGAACAGAGGCTTCGACCCAAATCTTACAGAAGCAGTTCTTCATTTTCCCTCCAATTCACCTCAGGTCCAACTATGGCAAATAGAATGGAAAAGTTAAGTCTAAATTACTATATATGCATTATCAATTAAAAAGTAAATACAATTTTTGGTCCAAGTTTAAGCAAAACATATTTGAATCTCACCTATGCAATTTGGATGAAGTGCTAGTTTCTTTTTCTTCCAATCCTGCGGGCCCATCTTGTAAAATTCCTCTGCCAGTCTCTCTCAACCATTCTAACCAACCACCACGGTCTTCCAGTTGTGAATACTATGTATCCCGTACTCAATCCCAACACTACTCCGCACCCATACCCCATCATTACAAGTTCCCAAATAAAGGGTATTGCAGAATCTTCATCTTCCACAAGCTTTGGTGTTGGTGGCTTTCGTTCCTCCTCACTACCACATTTCTTTGATAGTGGGAAGCCGCATAAACCCAAGTTTCCAGCATAGGAATCAATATCGAAAGTATTGAATTGATGTCCAACCGGAATTGGTCCGAAAAAATTGTTTTGCGACAAGTTTAGCACTTCCAGAAATGTCAGTTTCGTTAACTCGGAAGGAATTCTACCACCAAGCTTGTTAGATGACAGATCTAATGATTCAAGTGCTGCCATATTTGCCAATGACGGTGGTATAGGGTATCGTTTAATCTGTTGTGTGAGAGGTTGAGCACTAAAAGAGCATGAAGTTCGCCGAGTGCCTCAGGGATTCGTCCACTGAATCGATTGTTTGAAAAATCAATGAGTGTGAAATTAGTTAATGATTTGTCCAGATCTAGCTCTATCTCCAACCATTTCATGGTTACTTTCACATTTTTTTTAATAGTTTTCGGGACTGTCATAACGATCTCGAGGACTGTCCAATCTTTTTTTTTCTTTTCTTTTCTATACTTTTTTATCACTTTTTTTTGAAAAATATTTTTTATATTCTAAAATAGTGTCAATAAATAGTATGTAAAATTTCAGATCAAAAAACGTTTACCCACTGAAATATATTTTTTTTCCGAAAATTGTCTAAGTAAAAAAAAATTGTTTTGATGTTATTTGCTGGAAACCAATTTTATAAGAACATAAAAAACACCTAAAATGTCCAAATCTGATACCAATGATAAAGAATGAGGCGGATCAATGCGAAAGTGGATTGTAAAGTTTATTCAGGTCACGAATTTGACTTAGGGCTATAGACGTTCAAAAATAAATTTGGATTTCAACTTGAAATGCAATAGAATCCAAGTCAAAATAAATAAATAAATCAAATATTAGAACAATGAAAATAAAGAAGATAGATGGAAAGAAAGAACATGGTAGGTAGAAATCCTAAGAAACCTGGAAATACGAAAAATTCACAATCCCTTTAAGCGACTCTAATTTCCTCTCCAAAATAGAAATCTTGACAAGAAAAAGTTTCAAAATGACCTTCACAATCTAAAAAGATTGTTAAAAACTCTTCTAAAAAGAAACTCAAAAGGAATTTCTGAAAAGAAAACATAAAAGGAATTTATTAACTCAAAACAGAAATAGAATAATAATAAATTGTCTCCATTGTGTACAATACAAAGATAGCTAAATAAATCTAAATAGAACTCTTAACTATACTAGAGCTCTAATTTAATCTAAATAAGAAGTAATTTTAAACTAAACTTTCTTATTATCTTAATCAAGAATTTTGTGCTACAAAACTATAAGACTCTAAAGTAAGTTGAAATTGTTAACACAGATAAATCTAGATAACTATGATGATTTCTTATGTTTTAAATTTGGAAATTGATTTTAATAAAATAAATTTTTTAGTTTTAGTATTAAATTTTTTTATTCAAAATCATGTTTTTGCTTTGTAGAAATACCAAGTAAAATTTGAGAATGGCTTCAACAAAGCCAAATCATCTCGATGTTTAGGACGATTTCAAAATTTTTGAAAATTTGATTTTTAATTATTTTTAAAAATATTTATTTGTTGGAAACTATACTAAATTGATTTTTATTAATATATTAAAATTTCTTATAATATGCATGTATTTTATTAAATTTAATTTACTTAATTTTGAGGTAAAAGATAGTCTTATTAAATTGTACAATTGTCTTAATTTATTAAGGGAATTGATCCACAACTGAAATGTCTTAGGATTATCACGAAAAGTCATAGCTTTTAAGTCTATGCTTTGTTGATCAAATTTTGATTTTTAAGTTCTATTGTTAAATTTTAAGTTATTAGGAGACTTATAAAAATTATTGTTCAAGTGATGATCCAGTACGCCACACAAGTCAATATTTCTTTGGTGTTTAATTTTAAAAAATCGACTTAAAATGTTCTATGGTATTTAAGTAATATATGATATTTTATTCATGTTTTATGAAAATTAGGTTAAACATGCCAGTATGGTTTTAAATTAACAAAGTGAAATTTTGAATTAGTTAAGTGTTAATATTTTTCTATATTTAAATTGGATTATGTGATTATTTTTGAGAAATGTGTTTTTGAATTATGCTTTTGGTATATTTATGCTATTCAAATAATGTTTTGGTATATTTATATATAATATGTTTTGAGGGAATATAATATTAAATTACGTCTTGTTATATGAAGTATGTTTTATATGTATATTTGAGACATTACAAGAAATTCAATTTTTTGATTTTAAATTTGCTTTCGGTATGCTATGTTCCAACCTTACCAATGGGTTAAATATGGTTTGTATTGACATGTATTTTGTGCTTAGAAATAAGTTTCAACCGTGCCAATAGTGGTTTTTGAACCATTACTGTTGGGGGAGATTTATGGCTTTTGTTTTGACCCATTTCTACTAGGGTGAATTGTGGTTTTTGACCTTTGCCATCAAGGTTAAGAGTGATCATAGCGATAAAAAAAGAGTTAATTTTTTTTTATCTATTAGTGTATTTTGAAATTATTATTTTTTATTAATTACTGTTTTAACATGAAATATGTTTTGGATTATATCATTACGGGTTACTTATAAAGTTTGCGATTACGTATTTTCAATAAGATATTTGGCCTAAATATTTTTATGTTTGTTTAATCCAATTAAGAGAAATGCTAGTTACTCAATGAGTAGTTAAACTCGCTCCTTTTAATATTTTTACAAATTTTGATTTTAATTATAAACTTGAGAAATTTGAGTTGTGATGATTTAAGATATTATTTCATTTCTTTGAAATTTTCAAAACATTTCAAAGTTTTATATTTTCGATACTGTCGAAACTATTTTTTAATAAAAGGGGATCAACTTTTAAAAACAAAAATAGGAGTCGTCACCGACATTTTGTAAAGGTGTGATCGGTGATGACTTTTTATTCATGATTTTATTTATTATTCTGGGCCCGGGCAATTGGGCCTGCTACAGATACTACTAAGACAAAATTTTATTTTGAACTTCCTTCATTTACTACACAATTTGAAAGTTATCTTCAAAACAAATTTTGATCTCTATGATTTTTATATTAAATGTTTTAATTTATTTGAATTTCATTAAATAGTGATAGTCTTGTATATTGGTGAGATTTTATCTAACGAGTGAGGGATGTCGAAGTATCAGAGATTCGGTCCCATTACCAGCTGCCTTGAAGAAAATTGTTACCATCCCTACTAAAATTTTGCAAACAAACACCTATCCAAAACAGAGAACTGCTTATAGGGGGTGTTGCAATTTATTTCTACACTTTAAAACAAACTTTTTGACAAATTGTCAAAATTCCAGACCATGAAAGCTGAAAAACTTTGGAAAAATTTTGAAAAACTGGAGCAAGCTACCAGCCAGAACATTCCATGAAGAGAAGCAGCTATGGATGCAGAACATACATGTCAGCTCGCTCTTATAAAGGTTGTGGAACTTCATCTTTTCTTAGACTCATCTCGGAAGTTACCTGATGAATGAGAATAAAAATGGTCTAATTTTGATTTTACAAAATTATTGAGATCTATCTACTTATAATTAATTTCGCATGCCAAAGAAAGGACATTTATTTTAATGATGTACGGTAACTCACATAATGAAGATGGATTTGCAGGACTCCTTTCTTTTCTTCCCAAACCAGCTTCAAACTTTGTTTTGCATATCTCTCTCAACCATTCTTACAAGCCACAAACACCCATGAATACGGAACAATACATCTACCGGTACAGAACTGATTGCCTTGAAAAAAAAAAACATTACGATCATTAGTAAAGTTTAGCACACGCAAACTTCTTGCGAAAGGCGAAAATCCCAGACCATGAAAGCTGAAAAACTATGCAAAGAAAAGCAGAAAAACCAAAGCAAACTATCAGTAAGAACTCCCATTATCAGAACATACATTCCATGGAGAGAAGCTGCTATGGATGCATTACATACATACACCTTGCTCTTGTACAAGCTGAGGAACTTCATCTTTTCTTGGACTCATTCCTGATGGATGAAAATAAAAATAATCAATTTGTGATTTACCTAATTATTCATTTAGCATGGAAAAAGTTGAATGTTTATTTCTATGAAATACAATAACTCACATATAAAGATGGATTTGCAGGACTACTTACTTTTCTTCCCAAACCAGCTTGAAACTTTGTTTTGCAAATCTCTCTCAATCTTTCTTACAAGCCACCGCGGTCTTCCTGTCGTGAATACAATGTATCCTATGCTAATTCCTAATACCATTCCAGATCCATACCCCATCATTGCAACTTTCCAAATAAAAGCTATTCCATTTCCATTTCCATTACCGTTACCATTATCTTCCTCATCTTGTGCTGGTTCTGCTATTTCATCATTGTTACATTCTTTTGATAATGGGAATCCACACAAACCCAAGTTTCCTCGATAAGAGTCGTTTTCAAATGTATCAAATTGCTTCCCATGGGGAATGGGCCCCACAAGATTATTGTTCCAAAACCTTAACACTTGAAGAAATGTCAAATTTGTCAATTGGGAAGGGATTCTGCCACTCAGCCTGTTAAATGAGAGATCTATTGATTCAAGTGCTGCCAAAGTCCCAAATGACGGTGGGATAGGACCAGTCAGGCTGTTATGAGAGAGATTGAGTGCTTGAAGCAATCTAAGCTCTCCAACTACCTTAGGAATTTCTCCATGGAATCCATTCATCGACAAATCTATGCATGTTAATAAGGGCATACGTACTTTTAGCGTAAACTCTAGCTCCAAGCCTTTAATAGTTAAATTAACAACAAGGGAGTACCAATTACCATTGTCTACGTATTCAGCTTCTTTCATAGCCATGAGATTTTGGAAGAAATTGGTTGGCAATAGGCCAGTGAAGTCATTATGAGAGAGATCAATAATTTGCAATTTGGAGAAAGAAGATGTGGCTATGTAACTTTGAATGGAACCGTGAAATCTATTAGATCTCAAAATAAGAACTCGAAGCTGTGGAAGAATACCTAACCAATGAGGAAATGTATCGCTTAGATTGTTGTCTGCAACATTCAAAAATACTATTTCACTGCAATTAGTTAAAGACAACGGTAATGTTCCTTCCAATTGGTTGTCATTAACGGCAAGATATCTCAAATCATTATTCCGCTTACAAACTCTGTCTGAGATTGCACCTGAAAAATGATTTCCAGAAAAATCCAGATATGTAGCAACATTCCAGTTACCAATTTCCCCTGGAATGCTACCACTAATGCTGCAACTCGAAGCATCGAAATATTGAAGAGAAACCGAGAGATTTGCTATAGAAGGCGGAAGGTAACCACTGATTAATGGATTACTTCCAAATGCCAAGGTTGTCAACCCACTACAATTAGCTAATGATGACAGGAAGCTCCTTTCCGAGGATGAAAGTGTTCCACTTAAATCATTATCCGATAGGTCCAGCAATTCTAGATCTCTTAGATTGCCCAAGGTAACTGGAATATGTCCTGCATTATCGATACAATGAACAAATTCAACCTAACCATATCATCCCTTTCCCAATTTTCTAATTCATTGGGTTGGGTTCTATTCCTAATTCTCACAATCAGGCGCATATATATATATATATGCATACTAAACTACTAATTAGTGAAATTGAAAAGTGAAGAAATATTATATAATACCTGTTAAAAAGTTATGGGATAAATATAGAACTTTCAGACCTGTTAGATTACTAATTTGCTGTGGGATTACACCTGCACCATAGAATTAATTTGTTAAACAAATGTAAAAAAAAAGGTTTGTTATCGTACCTCTTTTTTTCTTTAATTTAAAAGAGGTATGGTCCAATAATCCAAATTTTATTGCCTATAATTTATTCTACATCTATTATACAGTCTTAATCAAATAAGGCCCAATTTGTAATTTTCCCTTTTTATTAATTCCCATTTACTTTTGTTCTCTTTCTTTCCTAATCAAATAATTATTATATGTGAGTTAAGCAAGTCAGAACTTATAATTTGGATAGAAATCTAATATTTTAATAAATAAAAATTTATTTGGGTAAAGATATATAAAAGTTACTTTTAAAAAAATGAAATAATTCAGCATTTTATTTTTCTATATTTTAGTCCTTGAAATATTATTATAAAAATTATGAAATGCACAAGGTTAAAATATTAAACAAATTTGTAGAAATTAAACATAAATTTCATTAAGAAATTTAAAAAATCAATATAAATAATGAAGAAATGCGATATAGTACTTATTAAATTATTACTGGGTCAACCAAAGAGATTCAAACGTTGAAGTGCAAGATATTAACAAGCTATTATGATTGATGAAAAGCATGATGATTTTTATTAAAAATAAATTACTTGGTAAAAGAAAATTTTTGGCTTTCCTGTCGAACAAAGCAGACAATTGCAGTCGGAGAAAGACAACAAAATAAGCTAAAATTGAATCCAAATGCTTTTTACCTTGGATCTGGTTGCCGCGGAGATCTAGAGTCCTAAGCGTCGTCAAGTTCCCTATTTCTTCTGGTAGAATCCCCTCCAGACTATTGAAAGCCAAAGATATGTTCTGTAACCCTTTGCACTTGAATAAACCTATTGGAATTTTCCCAGAAAGCTTGTTGTCAGACAAATAAAGCTCTTTCAGTGTGGGTAGACGATCACACATATCAGATGGGATAGGACCGGTGAAACTGTTATTGCTCAAAGACAAATACTGAAGCTCAGGGAAGTAACCAACCCATGATGAGATTTCTCCGTGGAAATTGTTATCAGACATGCTGATAAATTTCAATCGATACAAATTAGTCAACTGGACCGGTAATAGATCATGAAAATTGTTGTACCCGATATTGAGCCGAGTAAGAAAAGATAGATTTCCCATGTCAGGTGGTATGGTGCCAGAGAGACTCATGTTAAAAAGATCGAGAGCTATGACTCTTTGATTACGAGATTCACAGGTGACACCGACCCAATTACAAATCGAGATATCAACAGACCAATTGGTTGTCAAAAAATTTCGAGGATCACTAACATGGGCTTTCAGTGCAAGAAGAGTCGACCGATCTGTGTTGATATCAGTTGTTTTGGTAGAGAATGAAACGACAAAATGAAGCAACAGCACCGCCATCATAAGAGCCATAATTAACCCAGTGTTTCCCATCAAGTTCTGTGGAAATACAACTTGTGAGAGGGAATTTTTTTTTAATTATACATGATGGAAAAAAAAAGGGGGGGGGGGTCTACTCCAAGTGGAGAAATTTGTGTTGAGATCCTTGTTCTAACGTTGCTTTTAAGAAGTTGACTTTTCCTACAAAATTTGGCTACATCTATGATTTACTGACGACTTCTAGCTTATAAAAATTGTGGTCGACTTGACTTATAATTTCCTATTCAATATTTTCAATAGGTACGTCATGGTAAGGAACTAATTTCATGACTGACTCAAGCATTGATGTATTAAATTTCAAATGATTTGGCTCCATCTTCTCTTTCCTAGTCGCTTCCAAACTTTAAAAGTCATTCTGAGAAATCACTGGAATTGCGTCCATCTGTTGCGGAAGCGACGATAATATTAATAACAATATTATCAGAAATATTTAGATAATTATTATGCCAACAATTATACTAAGAAAATGCCCAGTTAAATTGGAGGGGTCACAATGGTCCCGCTTAAAACCCAACAACTAGACAGAACTCACTTAGATATTTATAGCAATAATAACTAAATAAATATAACCAACATAAAGCTATTAAATAAAAGCAAACAAATAAGAAATAAAATACCAGAGTTTTAACGAGGTTCGGCCAATTTAGCTTACGTCCTCGGACACTACCAAATTAATATTTCCTCTAGAAATATTACAAAGGAGAAGATTTTGGGATAATACAACCAAAGGGGGAGGGGTTCTATATATAACAAACCAAACCCCCTCCATTTCTATCTTTTCCTAATGTGGGATATTGCCAATATTCAACAAATCTCCACCTTGGCGATATTCCACATCTTCGAACATCTTCTCATAACACAAACTTCAATAGTGTCTTAAATTTTGCAACCAATCGCCTTCTTCCCTTTTGGTAGTTGTGCCAGCTTCCACATCTTGTTTTTCTCTAGAGATTGCATTTCCTCTTCCATTGCACCTAACCATCTATAATTCTCTAAACTCTGAATGGCTTCGGTGTAAGTGGATGGAATATTATCAACAACTGGAAGTGCATAAGCTACCATGTCAGTGAAACGAGCAGGTTTCTGAATTTCTCGTCTCTGCCTTCTGACTGCAATTGGCTCTGATTGCTGTTGAGGTTCTTGGGTAGAAACCTCTTCCTCATCTGACTCTGCATCTGCCAATGAAGAATCACTAGTGGTACCTTTTGCTGGAATTACCACACTCTGCTCAAACTCCACCTGCTGCGGAGTACACTCCACCTGCTGCGAAGTACTACTCACTCCTTCTGGATTTACCTTATTCAACATGGCAGATTCATGAAAGGTAACATCCCTACTGATTATCGTCTTCTTTGCCTCTAGACACCACAAACGATATCCCTTAACACCAGTATTGAAGCCCATGAATAGAGCCTTCTTTGCTCTTGGATCTAACTTTGATTCTTTCACATGATAATATGCAATAGAACCAAAAATGCGCAAGGTGTCATAATCAGTAGCAGGTTTTCCATACCATTTCTCCAAAGGAGTCTTGCCATTTATAGCAGATGATGGCAAATGATTGATGAGATGTTGAGCGTACGTCACAACCTCAGTCCAAAACTTTCTATCTAATCCAGCATTAGATAACATACATCGAACTTTCTCCACAAGCGTTCGATTCATACGCTCTGCCACCCCATTCTGTTGCGGTGTTCCACCTACGGTGAAGTGCCTTACTATGCCACAATCTTGGCATATCTTCAGGAAAGGATCGCTTTTATATTCTCCACCGTTGTCTGATCGGAGAACCTTAATCTTCCTTCCTGTCTGATTTTCAACTTTAGTTTTCCACTTAAGGAAAACTTCAAGCACCTCATCTTTGTTCTTCATAGGAAACACCCAAACTCGTCTGGAAAAATCATCAATAAAGGTGACAAAATAACGTCTTCCTCCAAGTGATGGAGTCTTGGACGGTCCCCATACATCAGAATGCACATAATCCAGAATACCTTTAGTATTGTGAATCCCAGTGCCAAATTTCACCCTTCGTTGTTTTCCCAGAACACAATGCTCGCAAAATTCAAGTTTGCAAGTCTTTGTACCTTTCAATAATCCTTGCTTGGCTAGAGTTTGCAAGGATTTTTCACCAGCATGGCCCAAACGCATATGCCACAGTTGTGTTGCCTCAGCGTCCTTCTTGGTACTCGTAATTGCTGCTGCTGTTGTCCCGACCACTGTACTACCTTGGTAGTAATACAGATTGTTCTTTCTTATGCCTTTCAACATCACCAATGCTCCTGAAGTTGCTTTAAGAACTCCATCTCGTATTGTCACAACTAGGCCTTTAGATTCTAACGACCCCAAAGAGATGAGATTCTTCTTCAACTTTGGGACATATCGTACATCCCGCAAAATTCTAGTAGATCCATCATGACTCCTCAGTTTAATTGAACCTATCCCGGCTATTTTACATGTGTTATCATTACCCATGTAAACAACCCCTTCATCTAGTTTTTGAAATTCAAAGAACCATTCCCGAATGGGACACATATGATAGGAACAACCAGAATCCATGATCCACTCATCTGCATATAATGTTGAAGATGTCATACTAAGAGAAAAGTCTGACTCTGCTTCACTATTGCATTCTGCAACATTTGCATCTTGCGGAGTCTTCCCTTTTTTCTTCAATTTTGGACAATCTTTCTTCCAATGTCCTTTTTCTTTGCAAAAAGAACATTCATCTTTGGCAACAGCTCGACCTTTGGACTTTCTTCTCTTCCCCTTAGACTGACTTTGCTGACGACCTCTTGTTACCAATGCTTCCACTGCTGCTTCACCTGAACCTTTCAACTTATCCTTTCGGCGTAGTTCATAGCTATACAATGCAGCAGTTACTTCATTGAAAGTTACTTCCGATTTTCCATGAAGTAGAGTAGTTTCAAGGTACTCAAACTCCTCAGGAAGCGATCCCAACAACATTAACGCCAAGTCTTCGTCTTCAAAAGTCACATCCAAATTCAACAAATCAGCCACCAGCTGATTAAAATTGGTAATGTGCTCGTTCATCGTGGTACCAGGAACATAACTGAAACGAAACAGTCTTTTCTTCATATGTAACTTATTTTGACTGTTCTTCTTCAGAAATTTCTCCTCCAATGCTTTCCACAATTTACTTGCAGAAGTCTCTTTACTGAATGTATACTTCTGCTCTCTGGAAAGACATGATCGAATTGTACCACATGCCAATCGGTTGATGGTCTTCCATTCTTTATCATCAACCCCTTCTGGTTTTTCTTCCTCAATGGCAATATCTAGACCCTGTTGAAAGAGGGCATCTAGAAGCTCACTTTGCCACATGCCGAAATGACCTGTTCCATCAAAAATTTCCACTACAAATCTTGTATTTGCAGTTCCAATCCTCGGCAAAATGTACGAAGTGGAAGTTGTTGATATGGATGGTTTTTCTTCTGTCATTTTTGCCATAGCTTCTACTTAATAGCCACCAAATGCAGAATACCCACAAGCTTTAGGAAATGTTTCTGATGTGTAAGATCAGACTAAGCTGCAAACACAGAGCATACTACAAAACCTTGGCTCGGATACCAATTGTTGCGGAAGCGACGATAATATTAATAACAATATTATCAGAAATATTTAGATAATTATTATGCCAACAATTATACTAAGAAAATTCCCAGTTAAATTGGAGGGGTCACAATGGTCCCGCTTAAAACCCAACAACTAGACAGAACTCACTTAGATATTTATAGCAATAATAACTAAATAAATATAACCAACATAAAGCTATTAAATAAAAGCAAACAAATAAGAAATAAAATACCAGAGTTTTAACGAGGTTCGGCCAATTTAGCTTACGTCCTCGGACACTACCAAATTAATATTTCCTCTAGAAATATTACAAAGGAGAAGATTTTGGGATAATACAACCAAAGGGGGAGGGGTTCTATATATAACAAACCAAACCCCCTCCATTTCTATCTTTTCCTAATGTGGGATATTGCCAATATTCAACACCATCCTTCTTCACTTCTTTAATAGCATTTACTGTTTCAAAGTAAATAGGATGAACATAAGAGTCCTGTGAAGTGTGAATTTATTTTCAGAGATGAAGCACTTGAACATTGAAAACGGACTTCATGGCTGAGTCAAGCATTGATGTAGCAATTCATTTCAAACTTGTTGCCAAATCGTCAAAATCCCAGACCATGAAAGCTGTAAAACTATGGAGAAAAAGAAAGGTAAATAATTGAAGTAAGATATCAACTAAGAATCCTCTCAATCAAAACTTTCCATGATAATTGTAATTGTTTATTGAAATTTATTCCGGACTCATGAACGGTTCTACTGATAAAGCAATCTGCAGCAAAAGTTTCCATTTTTCTCTGAAACTTTATAATATTTTAGTGATGATTAGCATAGGAAATCTAAGCCTTGATTCTCATTCAAACTATTTTTTGATAATAAATATGAAAAAAGGATATAAAATAAAATGAGTTACCGTTGGTTTTAATCTGCCTAATTGAAAATAATATTTTAGTTTGCATCTTATTTAAATTGTTGTCTAAATAGATTGTCCAAATACGAGATTGAATTTTAAATTACTAAATATTTTAATTTAATATTTTAAAAATTATAAAAATATAAATTATTAAAATTTAAAATTTAATTTTAACCCTTAAAAACATTTTCTGACTTCCTCCTTGCCCCCAACTGCATCTTCAACCTGCCAATTGCAACCTATTTAGGCAGCCATTCATAACAATTCTGAATAAATAAGTTTTATCCAATAAAACAAGTGGATTACAGTCTTCCTTAAGCCACTACTTTCAATTTGCAAGGTTTGAGACAATAATAATAATAATAATAATATGCCTTGAGCCCATTTTCTTATGATAAAATCACCTCAAGTTTAAAAAAAAAACATTTAAATAGTTAAAAATTGAAACTTTAAAAAATTAAAAGAATATATCCAAAAATTAAAACTATAAATATATTTTAAAATTGTAATACTTCTTTTCAAAAATATTTATCAACTCAAAATTTATTAACAGTGAATGACGTATTTGCTCTTAATAATTTTTAAAATTACCTATTCAAATTGTAATTATATCTATGATAATTTTAAAAATTAAATATTTAAACTATAATTAATTTTCTTGGTTGTTTTATTCCATTAAAGTTCATATTAATGTGTTATTTCTATTAAATTAAAATGTAAATTAATTTATCTTATTTCTATTAAATTAAAATGTAAATTAATTTATCTTAGTAAATAAATTAATTATTAAATTGACTTGAATTTTAGTTCGATTGGTATGGGCGTTATTGCCAATGCAGGAAAACCTGAATTTGAGTGTATTGAAACGCATTATTATCTTATTTATGAGTAGAGGAGGAACTACAGGTAGTTCTAGGTATTGTGTAAAGATATAATCAGTATTCTAAAAAGGACTATTTATTATTGAATTAATGATTTTTAATCGTTAATTAAATTAAAAAGCATCTTATAATTAGAAAATTAGTATATCAATAACTCATAAAGGGATTTAAACTTTTATAATTACTTGATAATTAATATTTAATAGTTGAATAAGAAAAAACGTGACGTAATTGGAAAACTTATTATTAATTTTGCTGACCAAACTTTAAGCATGATCGAATTGAACAAGCAATGCAAGTTATCCTCCAACGACACCTTGAATCCTATCTTAAAACCACTTGCACTGGAAACGAACCCAGAAACTATCCTCTTTAATTTCTAGCCAATTGTATTGTAGCAAGGGTGCATTCTTCTCTCAGCTTCAGTTCGAACCACTGTACATGACAGTAAAAATTGAGGAAAGAGATTAAGTCTAATCTCTAGATTACAAAACCAATGAGAAATTAATAGATGGTTAAAAACATACCTTGAAATTTTAAATTCAGTGAATGTTTCTTTTTCCTCGAATTTTGCAAACCCACCTTGTAACATTCGGTTTCCAATCTCTCTCAACCATTCTCACAAACCACCACGGCCTTCCAGTAGTGAACATGATGTAGCCGGTGCTCAATCCTAGCACTGCTCCACATCCATATCCCATCATTACAAGTTGCCATAAAAAGCTTATTGGAGAACCTTCATCTTCCTTGAACTTCGATGCAGGTGGTTTAGGTTCGTCACCATTGTCGCATTGCTTTGTCAAAGGGAAGCCACATAATCCCAAGTTTCCATGATAGGAATCGTTCTCAAAAGTGTCGAATTGATTTCCATGGGGGATTGGTCCCACCAGATTATTATCGGAAAAATTTAACACTGCAAGAAATGTCAAGTTTGTCAACTGAGATGGAATCCTGCCGCTGAGCTTGTTTGATGAAAGATCTAATGATTCAAGTTCCACTAAATTTCCCAACGAGGGTGGGATATGACCTATGAAGTTGTTGTGAGACAGGTTGAGCATGTGAATTGCATGAAGCTCTCCAATGACGTCAGGGATCTTTCCATAGAATTTATTGCTTGAAAAATCAATGCCAGAGAAAATGGGTAACGATCTTTTGTACTCCAACTTTATGTCTGATCCTTTCATCGTTACATTCAATGAAATTTGACCATAATAATCGAGTGCTAAATGTTGATACAGTCCTAGATTTTCCCAGGCTTCTTGAAACATTGATTTATGTCTGCTTATTGCATGCTTCAAAGCATCTAGATTTTGGAAGAAAGCTGTAGGCAAGAGGCCAGTAAATTTATTCTGAGAGAGATCAGCAATTTGCAATGATGAAAAGGATGGTTTAGTATCATTGGAAATGCTCAAGGGACCTTGAAAATTGTTGAATCGGAGGATTAAAACTTGCAAATCTGGAAGTACACGCAACCAATGGGGAAAGGAGTCACTTAACTTGTTATTTGCCAGATTTAAGAACTTCAAAGAAGTACAATTACTCAAGGATCGTGGCAATAGCCCTTCCAATTGGTTGTCGTTAAGTGCGAGATTCACCAAAGCATTGTCATCGACGCAAAAATCAGGGATTTTTCCACGAAATTTATTCATTTGTAGGTTTATGTTTGAGATCTCGTGGCTAAAATTTCCAAGACAAGCCGGAATAACTCCTCCCAAGTAATTTCTAGACATGTCAAGGACATCAAGTGAAGTCAAATTACAAATTGAAGGAGGGATTTTTCCTGTCAAATTGTTGTTTGAAATCCAAAATCCTTGCAATGAAGGCGGTAGTGGAGTCAGAGGAAGATTGTGGAGTAGGTTTGAACGAAGATCAAGGAATTTAAGATTCTTCCCTGGAAAATGCTCTAAACCCGTCAGTGAGTTGTAGGAAAGATTTAAAACAATCAATTGTTCCCAACCTTCTGATTCCCACTTGAAAACTGAACCTTGAATTGAATTATTAGAGAGATCGAGAATCCTCAAGTTTTTGGCTGATCGTAAGAAATTTGGAAATTGCCTTACGTTGCAAGAAGAGAAGTACAATGTATCGAGCTCTTGAAAAGTAGTGTTAGAGCCACTGTCACTACTCCATGATAGCAATGTATTGTTTGAAAGATTAAGTTCTGTAAGCTCCTTTAGCTTTGAAAGCACATCTAATTTGATGACACCGCTAAAACTATTTGATGAAAGATCAAGTGTTAAAAGATTCTCTAACTTTGAAAACATAACTGAGTTGATTACACCATTAAAATTATTTGAGGAAAGATCAAGCTCAGTAAGGTTTACAAGATCAAAGAACGAACTCGGTATTTCACCATGGATTTCATTGTAGCCCAAATCAACCTTTTGAACTGAATTAGGCTTTTGAATCTGGTTGATAGGACCAGAGAGCCTGTTTCCACTGAGGTCTAACTCTTCCAAAGATGGCAAAGTAAAAGGCCAAGATGGAATTGCACCGGTTAACAAATTATTACTTAAACACAAAACTTTTAGATCCTGAAACCCGCGTACATGAGTCGGGAGGAAACCCTCTAGACTGTTGTTTGATAACACTAAATCAGTAAGCTGTTTAAGGCTGAAAAGTGAAGAGGGAAGTTGACCTTGGAATTCATTATTAGATAAATCCAGAAAGGTGATTTTTGTGAGGTTTCCAATGGATGCAGGAATTGACCCTCTGAATTGATTATCATAAAGGTCAATGTACTTGAGGTGACTACTCCAATTGGAGCTAGGGAGGCAACCTGTCAAAGAGTTCAAGCTTAGATCAACATATTCTAGGTACCGGAACTGGAATATTTCTGTAGGGAATTTCCCCTTCAAATTACAAAACTTAAGCCCCAACTGCTTTAGAGATGAAGGCAAGTTCATGAAGGAGGTAGGCACAACATCAGACATATTTACCAGGTCAAGTACAAGATTTTCTAATTTAGATAAGTTGCGCGTAAGCATGTCAAAACTTTGGCTACCAAATTTCAAACCATTTGAAGAAAGATTAAGTGAAATCAATTTTGATAGCAAAGAAATATTTGACGGAACTAAACCAGAGAAGGAACAACCAGAAAGATCAAGATATGTCAGACTTACTAACTGACTAAACCCAGATGGAATCGAACCACTGAAATTGTTGAAAGAAAGGTCGAGTCGTTTGAGTCCTTGAAGGCGGAAAAGGCTGGTGTTTGGGGAAAGTGAGCCGGCAAGCATAGAGCAACTAAGGTCGAGGCTAATCACCTGACCAGTTACTTTATTACAAGTGACTCCCTCCCATGTGCAGCAGTTTGTGCTTTCATTCCAAGATTTTGTTTTGGGATATGCACATAAATCTTTAGCAGATTCATCAATGAATAGGGTGTTGTTGAATTGGATCAAGGCGGAGGTGTCTTCCGGTAGACACAAAGGGGTAGGATTAAGAGAAGAGGAAGACAAACTCAAAAAAGAATCGACGACGGAAAGAAAGAACAGCACTAAGAGGAGACTACGGATTTGACACAACCATATAAACTTTCCTATTTCTAGAACCTAAGAAACAAGAGATGATTGGAGGCAAAAGTTTTAAGGAAATGAAGTTGGAAATTTGCTATGAGTGGAGGCTTGAGAGATGCTATGCGAAGGTGGATTTATTTATATTCCTTAATTTCATGTGGACTGCTGTAAGTCTTTCCCGAGTCTTTTAAAATTATTTAAATTTCTTGGAATGTGAGATTTGTTTTATAATAAAAATAAAAAAATTATTTATAAAAAATTATAAAAAAAAATAAGTAGATAAAGAATGAATAATTTTGTAAAATAATCTCGTTATATGTTTGGATCATATATTTTTTTTAAAAATATCTAAAACTATTCATACTTTCTCCTCAACTCATAATGAGAAGAATAAATATTTTAGCACTTCCTCCTGCATTAATAATAATATTCATGTCAATTGAACTAAGATTAAATTAATTTTTAATTAATATTTTTAAATATAAATTAAATAATAGAATTAAAAATAGAAAGTACTCTCGCCAGTTTAAAATATTTCTAAAGTCCTACTTATATATTTATATATATTATTATAGATAGATATCACCTTTTACGTTTGCTTTCGCTGTTAGTAACTCTTCCTACTTTTTTTGCTTTTGTTTACCTCTATTTTAGGGACACGTTGATTCTTTTAGATGATATGCTTTCTTGTTTTTATTGTAAACTTTATCAAAGAAAATAATGGAGGGACCCAACATTATTGCCATAATTAGATCCCAATAATTGAAGTTTTACTAGCAGGGTGTAATTATTTTTTCATGAGAATGATCAAATTTATCTTCGAAGAGTAATTTTTTACTACGGAATGTAAGAACATGTTAATAGTAGTTAAATTAACTTTATTAGAGGAACATGATTTGGCTAATTTTGATTGATACAAATTACCGAGAAACTATTTTTACTTTTTTGACTAGAGTTATTAAAGACGTACTTCCCACGTAAATTATTTTAACATTTCCACTAGGATGTAAATTTGATCGTATTAACAATCAGATTCTTGAATCTGTTTGTTCATTTAACAAGGAGGAAATTATGGCAGTGAACATCTTAAAAGTGATGGCTAGTGTGAACAAGTGCGCTATGATGTAATTTCTCTTTGTTCATTTAATTGTATTGACTATCAGATTTTTTGTATCTATGTCAGTAATGATGTATTAGATGGGCAGTGAAGTGAGGTATTAGTTTAATTACTTTTTTATTTTACGCTATAGTATTATTATAATATCTAATCTTACATCCACCTCTGTTTTTATACTAAACGCACCATTTATCCAAATTCACCCTAAATTTAATCTAATTTCATCAGTTTTTTTATATAATATTATTACATGAGAATCAATAAATAGGTACAAACACATAGATTTCAAGGCAATTAACATATAGAGGGATTGTTAATTTATTTACTCATTTTCGATACAACACCACCATTAACTTCTATAATTGTAAAGTTTAAATTTAATACAATAAATAATTTAAAATTATTATAAAATAAATAATTAATTAATTAAAATATTTATACTAATACATAAAGTGATACATCATATTTAAATAAATCATACAGAATACTTCATTAATGAAAACAAAAATATGGTACATAGTATTATTCTATTAATGAAATTATAAACCCAATTGAAATTTTCAAAAATATTGAATAACTAAAAATTTTCATTATATATAATTTTTAGTTTAATATAGTTTAATATCTTTTATGATCATTTTGTATTCTTATTTTACCTTATTACTACGTTTGAATTTAAACACATATTTTATTATTAATTTTAATTTTACTATTATAATATTTAATCTCACTACTAAAATGACTAATCTTATAATTATCATAACTTTTAATTTTATCTGAGCCAATCGTACCGCTCAACTTAATCAATGGCCTGGCCATACGGCCTTGTGACTCTTATTTTCAAATTTTTCCAAATTTTTTAATTTTATTTCAAAATGACTCCAAAATGTTTTCAAACTATTTTTAGGTCCCCGTAAGCTCGATTTAAGTCCCGTGAGTGTATTTTTACTATAATTAAATTATGTTATTGAATGTTATTAATTAAATCGTATGATTGTTCTATTGTAAGTTAAATCTTCTGATTTGTACAGTATTTCTCAGTAATCCTAATTCAACGACGAAGATAGGTTAGGGGTGTTACAGATAGCCCACCAAATTAGGACGAAGATGCGACATCCCAAGAGTCTCGGCTCGGCTTATATATTAAAATACTTATTCTCAGTATTTGATATATTATTATTTAAAGATTGTATTATTTTATTTCGTACAGTGGCATGAGACATTTGATTGTTATTGTTTTCTGTTGCTAAACTATAATTAAAATTTTGAGTAATAAATAAATCTATAATTAACTAAGTTTTTCCTTCTAAGATAAATTAAATGTTTTAAAATGACTGATTTCAAAAACTCCAATAACTCACTGAGCCATTTCAATGACTAATGTAATCTTTTGAATTTGGGTCTAACGTCTAGTCTAGGCTGGGTTAGTGAGGTTACAAAAATTTATCACACAAACACTTGTCTAAAATAAAGAAGTATTTATAGTGGGTGTTGCAATTTGTTTCAAAACTTGAAAACAAATCAACTTCTTGCGAAATGTTAAAATCCCACACCATGAAAGCTGAAAAACTATGCAAGGAAAAACTGAAAAACCAAAGCAAACTATCACTAAGAACACCCATTATCAGAACATACTTTCCACGGAGAGAAGCAGCTATCGGTGCAGAACATACATGACATCTTGCTCTTATGGAAGCTGAGGAACTTCATCTTTTCTCGGACTCATTCCTGGTGGATGAAAATAAAAATAATCAATTCGAGGTTTACCTAATTATTCATTTAGCATGTTTATTTCTATGAAATACAATAACTCACATATAAAGATGGATTTGCAGGGCTACTCTCTTTTCTTCCCAAACCAGCTTGAAACTTTGTTTTGCAAGTCTCTCTCAATCATTCTTACAAGCCACCATGGTCTTCCTGTCGCGAATACAATATATGCAATGCTAATTCCTAACACCATTCCACATCCATACCCCATCATCGCAACTTTCCAAATAAAAGCTATTCCATTTCCATTATCTTCCTCATCTTGTGCTTGTTGTGATCTTTCATCATTTCTACATTCCTTTGACAATGGGAATCCACACAAACCCAAGTTCCCTCGATAAGAGTCGTTTTCAAATGTATTAAATTGCTTGCCTTGGGGAATGGGCCCCACAAGATTATTGTTCCAAAACCTTAACACTTCAAGAAATGTCAAATTTGTCAATTGAGAAGGGATTCTGCCACTCAGCTTATTAAATGAGAGATCTAATGATTCAAGTGCTGCCAAATTCCCAAATGACGGTGGGATAGGACCAGTCAGGCTATTATGAGAGAGATTGAGTGCAAGAAGCAATCTAAGCTCTCCAACTACCTTAGGAATTTCTCCATGGAATCCATTGTCCGACAAATCTATGCATGTGAATATGGGCATATGTACGGTTTTTGTAAACTCTAGCTCCAAACCTTTTATTGTTAAATTAACAGAGTATGAAAAATATTCAGAATCATATCCAACTTCTTCTTTCAGAGCCTTGAGATTTTGGAAGAACCCGGTTGGCAATAAGCCTGTGAAGTCATTATGAGATAGATCAACCATTTGCAATTTGGAGAAGGAAAAATTGGTTAAGGAGTCCTGAATGGAACCATGGAATCTATTAGATCTCAAAATAAGAACTCGCAGCCTTGGAAGCATGCCTAACCAATGGGGAAAGGTATCACTGAAGTTGTTGTTTGCAACATTCAGAACTACTAGTTCGCTGCAATTAACCAAAGATAACGGCAGTATCCCTTCCAGTTGATTTCCATTAAGGCCAAGATATCTCAAATTCGTTGGATTCCAGTTCCCAATTTCCCCTGGAATTCTGCCACTAATGTTGCAGCTCGAAGCATCGAAATATTGAAGAGGAATCGACGAATTTCCTATAAAAGCCGGAAGGTAACCACTGATCAATGGATTTCTTGCAAATGACAAGTAACTCAATTCCCTGCAGTTTGCTAATGATGATTGAAAGCTGCTCTTCGAGGATGACAGTGTGCTGCTTAAATCATTATCCGATATGTCCAGCAGATGTAGATATCTTAGATTACCCAAGGTAATTGGAATCTGTCCTGCAAAATGATCAATTACTTAAAAGGTAAAGATATGTAAGTTGAAAGGCATTCGAGTGGGTAGTTATCTATCCATCCACTAAACAAATTCAACATTCAACCTGATCATATCACCCCTTTCCCATTTATCTGATCCATTGGGTTGGGTTCTACTCCTAATTATCACAATGAGCAAAAACTAAAAAATGTTATATAACTGTAAACACAATATTACCTATACCTATATCTGTATTGGTTAGTGTTGTCAAAATATGATTTGATGGATCTATTGAACCGATTGAACTACAAATCAAATACGCAACTAATGACTTATAACAGATAACAAGAACTGAAAAATAGTAACAAAAAAAAATGGTTTAAAACAGAAAAAACTATAATTTTTTTTGACAAAAAAAATTTAGAATTTTTATGACATTTTGAAGTGGTTAAACAAGTGAAATTAAGAATTGAAGGTCCGATGGATTCAAAAATATTTGTAAATAAAAATATATTGTATCCCAATTTAGGGATTTGTGCTGAATTTAAATATGAGAAATGAAGATTATACATTTTGGAGAAAAGGCTAAAGTCAGGGCTTAGAAAAATGGCTGTTTGTGACTACATGACACATCTCACCTGCTTGTAACTTGCCTTTGCTGTGTATGCAATATCATTTGTGGAAAGGAAGGAGGAAGCCGAGAAAGAGAGAGGAAAAGGTAGAGAGAATTGAGGAAGAAAAGCAAAGGGACTCCAATAACCTGAATTTTTTTTTAAGATTAAAAGAGGTTGTTTTCAAAATCAAGCATCTATTATTGATAGTAGTGATTAGTAGTGATTAATCTCTTCGCTATGGGTGCTCTTAAAAGGAGTAAATAGTTGGCTATAAAATGTGCTCTATTCTTATGAGCGGGACCAAACCCCCGACCATTACCGACCATTAATTAAGGGATGAGGTGAGTAACCACCATACCACACTTTTAAATCTTATGCTTTTAGACTCACATTGAGAGATTAAGATCAGTGGCGGAGCCAAGGAATAGGCAGGGGCCTCGACAGTGGCGGAGCCAAGGAATAGGCAAGGGCCTCGACCCCCCTAAAATGGAAAATTTTTCATTTAAGCATTTTATAATTTATAAAATTTTAAATTAGTAACGGTAAAATTATACTTTGGCCCTCCCAAAAATAATAAAAATTTAATTTAATCCTCTTAAAAATATACAATTTAATTCCGCCCAAAATTTTTTTCTAACTCTGCCACTCCTTAAGATTAAGGGTTCATTTTATCATTGGTAGTAAATAGAACAATTATCCATTAATTATTATAGTAACTTATAATTTTAATTTTTTTAAAAAAATAAATTACAATTTTATCATTTTAGGGTCTAAGTACTTACTTGCCTCGATGTCACCTTTACACCAAAGCGAAGGTGACATATAACATATTTAGATCCAACTATTTTCAAATTTGAGTTATTTTAGAAGCATATAATTTTGAATTTAAATAATATCAATTAAACATTAAGTTAAATGCCCAAGTCTGAAATATTTAACGCATTCATAATTACACATATATAAATTGAAGAAAAAATAAATCAAGAAAAAAGATGAGTGAAGAAAGTATATATAATACCTGTTAGAGAATTACTAGATAAATCGAGAAGTTGCAAACATGTTAAATTACCAATTTGGTGTGGAATTACACCTGCGCAATCAAATTAATTTGTTAAACAAATATAAAAAAAAATTTCTTAATTTTATTTTAAAATTAAAAGATTAAAATACAATGCTCCAGATTTTATTATCCACACTTCATTCTAGATATAACACACTAAATTAAGCTCAAATAATGTCTGTATTGTAATTTAGGCCAATTAATTTATTTCTGTCAAGCATAAAAGATTCAAAACAAGAGTCAATTTTGAAAAATGCTTTTTAAGTTAAACTTTTCGATTTAAAAGTAATGGCAAATACATAGTTTTTTAAGTTAAACTTTTCGATTTGACTTTCCAAGCCCAACCAAAAACAAAAAATAAAAAATATATATTTTATACTTTTTAGCTTAAAATATTTTAGGTTTAAATATGTTAGAGGTCCTTATACTCTTTTGAAAATTAAAAGTTAACCCTATACTTCAAATTTGAGACGTTGGATCCTTATACATTTTTATTTAAAAATATTAGTTCATACATTCAATTTTGCTATTAAAATTTGAGATGCGGCTATTATAAAAAAATGTAAAATAATTTTTTAACTTTCAATATTTATTTTTATAATTTTTATCATTTTAGTCTTTACTCTTTAAAAAAATATAAAAAAATAAAATTAAATAAAACTATTAAAAATGAAACAATGTGACGGCATGACTCAAAAGCAGATTTACCTTTAAATGAAATGGACAAATACAAAATATTTAAGGCATTTCTAGAAATTCAACATAAAATTAATTCAAGGAAAAATAAAAATCTTGGTAACTGAACATATATATTGAAGAAATATTATATAATACCTGTTAGAGAATTATTGAATAACTGGAGACTTGTCAAACGTATTATATTACCGATGGATGACGGAAGAGGCCCTTCTAGCATATTAGAAGGAATGCTTAATTGTTCCAAATTGAGAAGATTCCCAATTTGGTGTGGGATTACACCTGAAATATTATTATAAAGAAAGGCAACCATATGATGGCATGATTCAAAAGCAAATTTACCACTAATGAAATGCTTAACAATTATTTGTATTTTCTAAAAAGAAATGGTAGAAATTGAACAATGTCGTTTAAGAAATAAATAAAAATTCAATATATATTGAAGAAATGGGATATAGTACTTAACTAATTATTACTAGGTAAATAGAAGAAATTCAAATGTTGAGATTCAATATATTTCAAATTTTGAGTAATTTTAGAAACATATAATTTTGATTTAAATAATCTCAATTAAACATTAAATTAAATTTCCAAGAGTCAATATTTAAAGCATTGATAATTACACATATATAAATTGGAAAAAACATAAATTTAAAAAAGAAAAAATAAAAATAAAGAAAAAAGTTGAATTAAGAAATGGTATATAATACCTGTTAAAGAATTATTGGATAAATCAAGAAACCTCAAACGTGTCAAATTACCGATTTGATATGGAATTATACCTGCACAAACAAATTAATTTATTAAACAAATATAAAAATATATTTGTTAATTTTATTTTAAAATTAAAAATCAAGGTCCAATAATCTAAATTTTATTATTCACACTTTATTTTATATGTAATACACACTAAATTAAAAATCAAATAATATTTATTTTGTAATTTAGGCGAATTAATTTCTTTATGTCAAGCATAAAAGATTGAAAAACAAGGATCAATTTATTATTGGATTTCGACAATGCTTTCCTAAATCCTTGTTTTTTAAGTTAAAAGCAACAGTAAATAAATAGTTTTTAAGTCAAATCAGTTTTTAAATTTAACTTTTCAAGCAACTGTAAATTTATACTATTTATATATTCGTAAATAATTTATACTAATTATTTAAAATTTTATATAAATTTTATAGTTCATATATCATAATATTAATAATGAGTTATTATAACTTATTTTATTTTATTTATATTATAATTTAAGTTAAATATTTTTAATACCAAAATGATAATAAATACTTAATAAATTATTTTTTAATTATAATTTATGTTTGTATATTTCATAAATCTTAATAAGAATTAATTTAAATACAAATTCAAATGTTGAGGTTCAATATATTTCAAATCATAAATGTCTTGCCAAAATAGGGACAAAGCTAAAAAAAATTAATTGAAGTTAGAATTAAATTATAAAATTTTGAGAATATTATAATATAATTTTATTCTGGATAATTATTTTATATATTGTCAGCGGAGTAAAAAGGTTCCACAAGTAAGTTTAGGTTGATGTCATTTATTTTTTAAGGTATAATAAAACAATAATTAAATAATTAATAAAAAGCACTTATCATTAATTTAGTCAAAGTTTTTTTACTTCATTTTTTGACTCTACTAACAATGGATAGAATAATTACCCATTTATTATTATATTAACTTACATTTTTAATTTTTTTATAAAAATTAAATTACAATTTTACCATTTTAGAGTCTAAATAATTACTTACCTCGATGCCACCTTTACACCAAAGTGAAGGAGACATATAATATATTTAGATCTAACTATTTTTAATTTTGAGTAATTGTAGAAGCATATAGTTTTGATTTAAATAATTTAAATTAAACATTAAGTTAAATTTCCAAGAGTACATTGATAATTGCACATATATAAATTGGACAGTAAATAAATCTAAGAAAAAAAAAGAAAAAAAAGAATTAAGAAATAATATATAATACCTGTTAAAAAATTATTGGATAAATCAAGAAATTCCAAACGTGTCAAATTACTGATTTGATATGGGATTATACCTGCACAATCAAATTAATTTTTTTTAAATATAAAAAAAATATTTGTTAATTTTATTTCAAAATTAAAAGATCAAGTCCAATAATCCCATTTTAAAATAAATTAAATACCTAATAAATTATTTTTAATTATTTATATTTCATATATCATAATATATTAAATAATTTAAATATCATTTAAATACATATTTTAATTTTCTTCATTACAAAATCATGTTTCAAAATAACTTTTCAATCTTAATAGTAAATAGTTCTTTCGAAGAATTCAAGCATTACTTCTAACAAATCATAATACCTAAACATTATTTCAAAAGAAATAGAAATTAATTTTTTTTTTCAAATTTCCAACATTCTTATTTCCTCTTAAAATTTTGTCACCAAAAAGCGTACTTTAACTAAAATAGCATCCACCTGTTTTCCTTTTACCTTTCAACAGGTTGTTGTGGAGATCTAGAGCCTCAAGCATTGACATTGTCAAGTTTCCTATTTCTTTTGGTAGAATCTCTTCCAATCTATTACTATCTAAAATTAAACTCTGCAACTCTTTGCAGTTGAATAAACCCAATGGAATTTTTCCAGAGAGTTTGTTCCCACCCAAGTCAAGCCTTTGCAATTTAGGTAGACGTTCAAACAAGCCTGATGGGATTTGACCTGTAAAATTCTTGAAGTTTAATTTCGAGATACTGGTTCCCTATATTTTTTTATTTTAAAAAATTAGTTCATACATTTAATTTTTTGTTAAAAATTCGGATGTGGCTATTATAAAAAAATTAAAACAGCTTTTTAATTTTCGATATTTACAGTTTTCACTCTTTAAAAATATATAAAAAGATTTAAAATTAAATGAAATTATTAAAATGAAACAATGTAACCATTAAATGAGGTGCACAAGTATAAAATATTTAACACATTTCTAGAAATTCAACATAAATTTAATTCAAAGAAAAATATGTACAGAAGAAATATTATATAATACCTGATAGAGAATTATGTGATAAATCGAAAGTTGTCAAACGTGTTAAATTACTAATGAATGACGGAAGAGGCCCTTTTAGCATATTGGAATAAAGGATTAATTCTTCCAAATTGAGAAGATTCCCAATTTGATGTGGGATTACACCTGCACGTTGAAATACTGTTATAAAAAAGCATCTATGTGATAGCATGATTCAAAAGCAAATTTACCACTGCACAAGTATACAATTTTTAACAAATTTGTATTTTCTCAAAAATATGGTAGAAATTGAACAAGAAATAAAAAACAAAATCAATATATTGAAGAAATGTGATATAGTACTTAACTCATTATTACTAGGTAAATAGAAGAAGTTGAAATGTTGAGGTCCAATATATTCCAAATCATAAAGCTAAAAAAAAATTAATTTTATTATGGATAATTATTCTATACATGGTTGATAGAGTAAAAAGTTTCCACAAGCAGATTTGGGTTAATGCATTTTGTTTTTAAGGTATAATAATTAAATAAGACACTTCACATTAAATAATTTTAGAAGCATGTAATTTTAAAGTTAAATCATTTCACTAAGTGTCAAATATTTAACGCTTTGATACATATATAAATTGAAAAAAAAAATTAAGAAAGAAAAAATAACAATCAAGAAAAAAGAGTGAAGAAATGATATATAATACTGTTAAGAAATGGCTTAAAATTGGTAGTGGATTGTTGTTGTTGGTAGTGGGTTGTTGGTGGTAGTGGATTAGTGGATGGTTGTTGGTGTCCATTTTCAACCACAAATCTTTGCCAAAGTTTTGGACAATTATGTCCTTGAACTCTCTTATAAATAGAGAGGTTCATTAGCCATATTCATCATCCCAAACCAAGAGAGAGCAAAGCTTGTTCTTTGAAAGCTAGGATTTTAGCTTTCGGGTTTTCTATAGGGGTTGAGAGTTGTGAGGTTCTCGGGTTGTGTCTTGAGTGTAAAACACTTGTAATCTTCATCTTGTTATAGTGAAATTTCTTTTCGCCTCTGCCCGTGGACGTAGGCATTAAAGCCGAACCACGTAAATCCTTGTGTTCACTTTATTTTTCGTTCCGGTCAATTTACTTGTAGTCATATCGGAGTTCTCGAATCGATCCTTTCCGCAACAAATTGGTATCAGAGCGTAGTTGAAGGAGTGATAATATTTTCTGAATTGCCCTGTGACTGCAGCTTTGTCTGATCTTTCACATCAGGAAGAAAATATTATCATTCATTCAAAGGTTCCAAATTATGGCTACAAGTGTTTCATCGACTAAGTATGATGTCGAGAAATTTACCGGGAAAAATAGTTTCAGTTTATGGCGCATCAAGATGCGGGCAGTGCTGGTTCAACAAGGATTGCTAAAAGCATTGTCTGGTAAAGATAAATTACCAAGCACGCTTTCGGAAGAGCAAAAGGATGACATGCTAGAAAGAGCACATAGTGCTATTCTGCTATGTCTAGGAGATGAAGTACTACGAGAAGTAGCGGATGAGAAAACCGCGTCCGGTTTGTGGCTCCGGTTAGAGAGCAAGTACATGACGAAGTCATTGACGAACCGGCTCTACCTCAAGCAAAGACTCTATGCCCTGAAGATGGAGGAAGGTACACCTGTTTCCCAGCACCTGGATAAATTCAATTCCATTATCATGGATTTGAATAATATCGATAACAAAATCGATGATGAGGACCAAGCAATAATTGTTTTGTGTTCTTTGCCTCCCTCGTATGAGAATTTTGTTGATACAATGATGTACGGTCGTGATGACCTGACTCTAGAGGAGGTGAAAAATGCCTTAAGTTCCAGTGAGTTGAGGAAGAAAATCACTGGTAAGGTGGTCGAAAACAATGAAGGCGAAGGCTTGGTTGCTCGAGGAAGATCCAAGGCAAAGGGTGGAAGTTCAAGTAAAAGCCATCCTAGATCGCAGTCCAAGAAGAGAATACAGTGCTACTACTGTAAGAAGTACGGGCACATGAAGGTAGATTGTCCGAAAAGGAAGGAGAAATCAGAATCACAGGAGCAACAAAATGATCGTGCGAATGTAGCTGATGCAGATTCTTCAAGTGATGCCGAGATCGTTCTTGCAGTATCCGACTCTTACGCTGGTGGGAGATGGATTCTTGATACGGGAGCTACATTTCATATAAGTACTTCGAAAGATGCATTCTCAACATACGAGAAGCATTCTGGTTCAGTACTAATAGGAAATGACCACGCATGTCAAGTCATGGGGATTGGCACAGTTCGTATAAAGATGTTTGACGGTATTGTTAGAACTCTAACTGATGTTCGGCACATTCCAGAAATGAAGAAAAATTTGATCTCTTTGAGTACGTTGGACAAGAAAGGCTTTCGGTACTCTGCTGAAGGTGGAGTTCTCAAGGTATTCTCGGGTGCTTTGACTGTGATACGTGGTAATTTGGAGCGGGGCCTTTACTTCCTCGATGGTTCCTCGGTTACAGGTGTTGCGGGAGTGTCATCATCAGATGATCTAGATTCTGACACCACGAAGTTATGGCATATGCGGCTCGGGCATATGAGCGAGAGAGGCTTATCGGTGCTAAGCAAACGAGGATTATTGTCTGGGCAGTGTACAGGAAAGTTGAATTTCTGTGAGCACTGCGTCTTCGGTAAGCAGACTCGGGTAAAGTTCAGCACTGGGATTCACAAGACAAAAGGCACAGTGGATTACTTCCATTCTGACCTTTGGGGGCCTTCTCCGACAATTTCTAAAGGTGGTTACAGATATCTGCTTACCTTTATCGATGATTACTCGAGAAAGGTTTGGGTGTATTTTCTGAAGAGCAAGTATGAGGTTCTCATCAACTTCAAGCAATTTAAAGCTTTGATCGAAAATCAAACAGGAAAGAAGATCAAGCGATTCCGGACGGATAATGGCTTGGAGTTTTGCTCAGGTGAATTCAATGAGTTCTGCAAAAATGAAGGAATAGTGAGACACCGCACTGTTCGTCGAACACCACAACAAAATGGAGTTGCAGAACGCATGAATAGAACTCTCTTGGAGCGAGCTCGTTGCATGCGATCAAATGCTGGGCTCGGTGAAGAATTTTGGGCTGAAGCTGTTAATACTGCTTGTTATTTGGTTAACAGATCTCCGTCAACAGCTATTGAGCTGAAGACTCCTGAGGAAGTATGGTCTGGTTCTCCTGCTGATTACTCTGGTTTAAGAGTGTTTGGCTGCCCTGCGTATGCTCATGTAAATGAGGGAAAACTCAAACCGAGGGCGAAGAAATGCATATTTCTTGGATACGGCCAAGGGGTGAAAGGATACAGGTTGTGGTGTCCTGATCCGGTTTCGTCCAAGTTCATCATCAGCAGAGATGTGACTTTTGATGAGTCATCCATGCTTCGATCCACCACAAATTCCCGGGAAAAGGAGGAGTCAGATAGAATGGGAGATCACGGTGTTGAGAAGCAGGTGGAGTGTCAGGTGGACGCTCCAATTCCTACGGAAGGTACTTCAGTCCAGGATGATCAAGTTGAGGTGCAAGATTCCGATGAAGATGAGTCACCTCAAGAAAAACCATATAGCATTGCCACTGGAAGAACGAAGAGACAAATCAAACCAAATCCGCGTTACGCTAATCTGGTGTCTTTCGCGCTCAGTGTGGCGGAGTCCATTGGTATAGAACCTTCCAGTTATAATGAGGCTGTCACGTGTGATGAGTCGGCACAGTGGGCAATTGCTATGAGTGAGGAGATAGAATCTCTTCACAAGAACCATACTTGGGAGTTGGTTAAGCCGCCAAGTAACCAGAAGATAGTTGGTTGCAAATGGGTCTTCAAGAAAAAGGAAGGCATCCTAGGGGTTGAAGCAACTAGATTCAAGGCACGATTGGTTGCTAAAGGCTTCACTCAGAAAGAGGGGATTGACTACAATGAAGTTTTCTCCCCAGTCGTAAAGCATTCTTCCATTCGTGTATTACTTGCCATGGTGGCCAAGTCTGATCTAGAACTTGAGCAGCTTGACGTAAAAACGGCGTTCTTGCATGGTGAGCTCGAGGAAACAATCTACATGCGTCAACCAGAGGGTTTTACAGTTCCTGGTAAAGAAGACCATGTCTGTCTATTAAAGAAGTCTTTATATGGATTGAAACAATCCCCAAGGCAGTGGTACAAGCGGTTTGATAGCTTCATGATTCAGCATGGTTACACAAGATGTGACTATGATGCTTGTGTCTATCATCGGAAGCTCTCAGATGGTTCGCACATTTATTTGTTGCTGTATGTTGATGACATGTTAATTGCTTCCAAAAACATGTCGGAAATCAACAAGTTAAAGTCGCAGTTGAGTGGTGAGTTCGAGATGAAGGATCTGGGTGCTGCCAAGAAAATTTTGGGCATGGATATTCACAGAGATCGCAAGGCGGGCAAGCTTCGTGTGTCGCAGAAGAACTACATTGAAAAGGTTCTTCAACGCTTCGGCATGGATAAAGCGAAAACTGTGAGTACTCCGTTGGCACCACATTTCAAACTCTCTGCAGAGTTGTCACCACAATCTGATGAAGAAAAGCAGCAAATGTCTCACATTCCATACTCGAGTGCAGTTGGAAGCGTGATGTATGCAATGGTTTGCACTCGTCCAGACATTTCACATGCAGTTAGTGTGGTCAGCAGATACATGAGTTGTCCTGGCAAGGAACACTGGCAGGCCGTGAAATGGATTCTCAGGTACTTGAGAGGTTCTGCAGATTTATGCTTGGTATATGATCAGAGTGACTGCACTAGCAGTGTCACGGGCTATGTGGACTCTGATTATGCTGGAGATCTGGACAAAAGAAGATCTCTGACGGGTTATGTTTTCACTTATTCTGGAGGAGCCATTAGTTGGAAAGCTGTGTTACAGTCTACCGTAGCCTTATCTACGACTGAGGCGGAATATATGGCGTTAGCAGAAGCAGTGAAAGAAGCATTGTGGATGAAAGGTCTAGTAAGCAGTTTGGGTTTACAACAGGATTTCACTGTTGTATTTTGCGATAGCCAGAGTGCCATACATCTGACTAAAAATCAGATGTTTCATGAACGGACCAAACACATTGATGTCAGATATCATTTTGTTCGGGAACATGTTACGCAAGGTGACATTGTTATCAGCAAGGTTGCTACCGAGAAGAATCCTGCAGATATGTTAACTAAGGTGATCCCTGCATATAAGTTCAAGCATTGCTTGGACTTGATAGGTATTCGGGATTGATTAGCGCCAGAGAGGCGTTTGGAAGAGGTGATCCAGTTCGAGGAATTCACTATGATGTTCAGCTTGGTAAATTTCAAGCCAAGGTGGAGATTTGTTAAGAAATGGCTTAAAATTGGTAGTGGATTGTTGTTGTTGGTAGTGGGTTGTTGGTGGTAGTGGATTAGTGGATGGTTGTTGGTGTCCATTTTCAACCACAAATCTTTGCCAAAGTTTTGGACAATTATGTCCTTGAACTCTCTTATAAATAGAGAGGTTCATTAGCCATATTCATCATCCCAAACCAAGAGAGAGCAAAGCTTGTTCTTTGAAAGCTAGGATTTTAGCTTTCGGGTTTTCTATAGGGGTTGAGAGTTGTGAGGTTCTCGGGTTGTGTCTTGAGTGTAAAACACTTGTAATCTTCATCTTGTTATAGTGAAATTTCTTTTCGCCTCTGCCCGTGGACGTAGGCATTAAAGCCGAACCACGTAAATCCTTGTGTTCACTTTATTTTTCGTTCCGGTCAATTTACTTGTAGTCATATCGGAGTTCTCGAATCGATCCTTTCCGCAACAAATACCTGTTAAAGAATTTGTGGATAAATCGAGAATCTTCAAACGTGTTAAATTACTAATGGATGGAGGAATGTGCCCTTTTAACAAAGTGTTACAAAGGCTTAATTCTTCCAAATTGAGAAGATCTCCGATTTGGTATGGAATTACACCTACACAATCAAATTAATTTGTGAAACAAATATAAAATAAATTAATTGTTACTTTTGCTTTAAGATTAAAAGATCAAAGTCCAATAATACAAATCTTATTATCCACACTAAATTAAAGCTCAAATAATTTCTATTTCGTAATTTAAGCATAAAAGATTTAAAACAAGAGTAGGTTTATTATTGAGTTTTAAAAATGCTTTTGCTAAATTTGTTTTTCAAGTTAAAAGTAATGGTAAATAGATTTTAATTTGACTTCTTCAAGCCAAATAAAAAATAAAAATAAAAATTCTAATTTGTTTTTCAAAAGCTGTCATTGTATAAACTTCTCCCTCTTTAATATAAACATTTATATATTTAATTAAATTTTACAAATAATTTATATTAATTATTTAAAAAATTTTTAATTTTATATTTCATATATCATAATTTTAACAATGAGTTACAGTAAATAGTTTTATTTTATTTGTACTATAATTTAAGTTGAATATCTTTTAATACCACAATAATAATAAATACCTAATAAATTATTTTTAACTATAATTTACATTTATATATTTCATATATCATAACATTAATTAATTTAAATATCATTTTAATACATATTTTAATTTTATTTATTACAATATCATGTTTAAAAACACTCCAAACTTTTCAAAATAACTTTTCAATCTTAATGGTAAATTAGTCCTTTAGTAGAATTCAAGTAATTATTTTGAGTAATTTGATTATTGCTTTTACTTCTAACAAATAATGAATTCTTTGTTTTTCAAATTTGATAATAATTTGTTTTTGAAGTTAAAAAAAAGAAAAAAAAAAGAGAAAGAAATTCTAAGTTTTTTTTTAGAATTTTAATAATTAAAACATGTAACAATTAAACATATAAATTGATGTTCCTTAAAATATCACATTAATATTTAAGCCAATAACCATATTTGCTTCTTTTAATAAAACATTAAAAATATTTTTGATTTTTAAAAATTAATCACAATCATTAAAATTATGAATTGAGGACTTTGGCGCTATCATGATTGATGAAACGCATGAAAATTCTTTTTAAAAAAGTTTTTTTTTGTTACCTTGCACTCGACAATAAAAAACTACTATACCATCCAATTGCTATCCCTTTACCTTCGAACATGTTGCCGCCAAGACGTAGAATCCTAAGCATTGTCAAGTTTCCTATTTCTTTTGGTAGAATCCCTCCCATCATCCTATTATATCCGAAATCTATAACCTGTAATTCTTTGCACTTGAATAAACCCATTGGAATTTCCGAAGAGAGCTTGTTGAGGGTCAAGGAAAGCACTTGCAATCTTGGTAGATGTTCAAACATATCTGATCGGATTTCACCTGCAAAAATGTTATTTCTCAAAGACAAGTATTGAAGTTTAGGGAAGGAATATGGGATTTCTCCGCAGAAATTGTTCCAAGATAAGTCTATATGTTTCAATCGATGCAAATTAGTAAACTGATCCGGTAAAGAGCCATAAAAAGAGTTGTTCATCAGGTCAAGTGAAGTAAGAAAAGATAGATTCCCAATTTGAGATGGTATAGTGCCAGTGAGAAGCATGCTGGAAAGATTAAGAGCTATGACTCTTTGGTGTCGGGATCCGCAAGTGACACCAATCCAATTACAAACTGAGGTAGCAGTAGACCAATTGGTTTTCAACATCTTTTGAGGATCGCTAACAATATAGGCTTTTAGTGCCAAAAGAGCTGACTGATCTGTGTTGATATTGGTTGTTGTTTTGATAGAGAATGAAACCACAAAATGAGGTAACAGCATCACCATCATAAGAGCCAGAATGAACCGAGTGACGTTTCCCATCAGAATTTGTGGAAGTGCAACAATTTGATCAGAAGTATGCTCCAAGTGGCGAAATTTGTGGTTAGACTTGCTCTACTATTGGTTTTGTATAGTTAATTTTTCTCACAAAATTCAATCATATATATAGAAAACCAATGAGGTTTTCTTCCAAGCATTTGGCTGTAATTGTCTACACATATGACTTATTGACGACTCGTAGCTTGGCTCTGGTTGGCTTTGACTTAAAATTTTCTTTTCAGTTGTTTACAATAGGGACGTCATGGTTGGAGATTAACCAAGCCCACTTGTATCTTTGAAACAATTGGATTTTTTTTGGAAGTAGAATTTATTTTTATTGGATTAAGGGAACCTTGAACTCAAAACAAATTTCCAATAATTTTTCGAAATTAATTTTTTTTGCCAACTCTGCAAATCAGTGGTCAAATCTTTCAGAACATCATTAAAACTTTAAATTCAAAAGATGAATACAATCAAACAATTTACTCTACTGATTAAATGTCATAACCAAGGTTCATTTGTTATTTTTTGGTAAAAATATTATAAAAATTTTTGTACTAATAGTTAAATTACATTTTGCTCATTCTACTTAGAAAAAGGATAAATTAATCCATCTGTATTAGATCAAAGAGCAAAGTAGTCATTTCTTTAAAAAAATTTCATCCTTTTGTACCATTAAAAACTAGTGCAGTTGACAGAATAATCAGAGAATGCCATGTGGCATACCACGTGTATCTCATGTTGACATACAAAAACTAATTTTTAACAGTAAAAATTGATGAAAATTTTAATAAAAGGACCAATTTATTTTTTGATCTAACATACAAGGACTAATTTACTCATTTTTAAATATAAAAATCAAAATACATTTGAAAATTAATAAATATATCTGCTCTTTTACATAAATAATATAAAATAATTAATTACCAAAATAGACATTTGTTCTAGTGTTTTGAGGGTGCCGTCTGACATATTGACAGCATCAAACTGAAATATGATGACGTAAAATATTCAAGGTATAAAATTATAATTATAAAAACTTTAGAAAACTCTTATTATGTATAAATTATAACTATTAGTTGAATTTATAGTTTCCAAATATAACGTGAGCAAAAGAAAACTATTGGAATCGGCCTTTTTTTAAAATACTTTTCGGTAGAAAAAAACTTTTTGAACTAATTGATAAGAGGCCTTTCGATTTTTGGTGTTGAAGGAGAATAAAAGAAAATAATAAATAATGAGGATTTATAAAACAATTTACTCTAGTTAAAGTTTGGTGCCGCTACACTTTCATGCGTAACCCTTAAACCCTTTCTTTTTAGAAGCCAATCAAAATAGAAAAATTACGTATTAGGTCTTTGAATATTTTAAGTCATTACATTTCAATCTGGTGCCACCAATATGTCAAGTGGCACTGTCAAAACACTATAACAAATATTTATTTTTATAATTATTCTATTTTCATACCATTTTTGTAATTAATTATTTTTTATATTATTTGGATAAAAAAGAAAAATATATCTTAATACTGAACTAAAAGAAAATCATGGAAATGCCAGTGCAAATCTTAAAAGGTAATGGCTAGTGTGAGCAGGTGTTCTGTCATGTAATTTCCCTTTTGACAATGGAGACATAACTTTTTAAGTCATTATTTCAGTAGTCAAGGTCTTTCTTTAATGATTAGTTAGTCTTGTGCAATTTTGTTACTCCAATTCCACGAATCCTTTTGCTTTTGCTTTTACTTTTTGGTAATTATATGCCGATTTCTTTCTTTAGTCTTAATTAATTAATTTACTTTCAATTCCTATTGCATAGTTTTGCCTTTTGCTTTTGTTCTTATTCGGCGGTTTTAATTACACGTTGATTGTTCTTCTTTTTATTAAAAATGGTTTTGCAGATAAACTTTATCAGTGTTCCAAAATAACAAGTCACCTCATTCCAGGCAAGCTTATTCAAGGTAGTTTATGCAGTGCCAATAGTAGTGACCATTATAGTCTATACTGCGGTAAGGAGATGGACAATTTTTTAAAAAAAATTTGAGTTATGAATCATGTTGATATTGTGGAACGATGATAATTTATCTATTAAGATAAATCTATTTAAAATAATATATTCTAAAGATTGAATCGAATCCGATCAAGCAATCAAATTTTTTGAATTATAAAAATTTTATTGAAATTACGTCAAAGATTTATTTCATATAATCTTATTTTATCTTATATTTTATTAATATATTATACATGCTATAGGGAAACTGATCGGATTTAGGGGGACTGGTAGGGCTCCAACCCCTCTAAAATAGAAATTTTGTTATTTTGACTATTTACATTTTTAAAAATTTTAAATTAATAAAGGTAAAATTTTACTTTGGCTCCCTTAAAAATAGAAAATTTTGATTTAATCTTTCAAAAATTATATAGATATAGACAATTTAATTTCGACTCCTAAAATTTTTTTCTGACTTTGCCCCGGAAGTGATTGTAATTTTTTTTTATCAGCAAAGGTGAAAATTTATTACTTGAACAAAGCCAAAAGGCTGAGGTACAACTAGAGACAAACAAAATATAATATAGCTATCAGGATACATAAAGAGGAAGCAAAGTGAAAGGTGTAGAAGCCCAAATTTGCTGGGCCCATTGTCCAGAAAATACAAATAGCAACCCATCACAAAATTAAACCAACCCTAACCAAATCCAATTTAGCCCAACAGACTAAAACCCTAAGCCCAGCCCAAACCTAAACAATTTTCAGCAAAAAAAAGAGAGGAGAAGAACCCTAGCCGCCGCCCCACCTTGGCCCGCCACCACCAGTTGTCTGCCACCAGCACACCCACTTGCCTCCACCACTCTATGCCTGCAAAAGAAGACAAAAAAGGACAGCAAAGAAAAACACCAAAAAATGAAATTCTTTGTATTTTTTTTTGGATTTTGGGCTATATAAAAGCCCTATGGTCATTGTAAACTGGGAGGGGATTTTGATGTTTTTTGGAGATTTCAAAGGGAAGAATCGGTTGTATTTGAGGGGGATTTTGATGTTTTTTGGAGATTTCAAAGGGAAGAATCGGTTGTATTTAAGGGGGATTTTTTTTTATTTTTTGCTATGAAAACAAAAGATTTTCTTTCAATATTAACAGATTCAATACAAGAACCATTCGAAAATATATATACTATCAGGGGCTCTAACACCAAATCGGAGAATCAAATCTAAAACCTAAGGTGACTCTTTCTTTTTTTTCTTTACTGTTTTGAGTTTATTTTCTACATAAAAATACTAAAAAATATAAAACATAAAAATATATGCATTATTAAGCAAAAAAAAAGAAAAAAGAAAAAATATATTTTTTACCTTTTCCGGCCACCGCGTGCGGTGGCCGGCGCCGGCGCCGGCGAGCCTCCGGTGGCCGTCCGGTGACCGACCCCCTTGGCCGGATTTCCCTTTCCCCCTCCCTTCTCTCTCCCTTCTCTCTTCCCTCTCTCTCTTCTTTTTTCTTTCCCTCTCCCAAATGATTTTTTTGGCTATTTTAGGCCTTTATATAGCCCTCCAAAACGACGTCGTTTTGGGGGCTACTCTTAAGCCTCAAAACGACGTCGTTTTGACCATTGCCCGACCCATCCGACCCGACCCGCTAGAGGATCCGCGTGTTTTCGTTTGAATGGGATATTTATGCGCGCAGTCCTTCCGCTTTTTCAAGGTTTTGCAATTAAGTCATTTTTCTTGTTTCCAATTTGGCCCCATAATTTCTCGCGCTTTTCGATTTAGTCCCCGCTAATGTGTTGTGTTTTAATGGAATGGAATAATTGTTGTTTCGGTCCCCCTATGTTTGGTGCGCGCTCAAATAAGCCCATTTCTCTTCATTTCCTTTCACATTTGCCCCAGAACTTTGTTTTTAATTCAATTTTAGTCCTTTTTTCGTTTATTTTATATCTTTATTAAATATCCTTGTTATTTTTATTATTAGTATTATTAGTATTACTATTATTATTATTATGTATTAGTATATATTTTTATTATGTACGCGTATACATGTATATATATTTTCATATTTAATATTTTTATTTCATTTTTTTCTAATATTTTATTATAATTTATATATATATACATATACATATTCTTTATTTATTTTAAGTATATATTTTTTATATTTCATATTTTCTACAGGCATATATATACTTATATATTTACATATTTTAATTCATATACTTATAAATGTATGTACATACTTACGTTATTTTATTTTTATAATATACATATTTATATTTTTTTGTCTTTATGTAATATATATACATACATGCGCATGTTATTTATATATATGTAATTATGTTTTCATATTTTATAATTCTTGTACATGCACATATATATATATATGTATAGACATACATATTTTCATTATATATATATACCTACATAGTTTTTTTTGTATTTTAAATCTTTTAAAATTCATACATGCATTTTTAAAACTTTTATAATTTTATTCATTTCTTTATTATTATTATTGTTTTACTTTATGTTTATCTATTTATTTATGTGTCCATTATTATTTTTTTTAAAAAATGTTTTAGTTTTTTTTTATTTTGTTTATTTACTTGTTATTGTATATAATTGATTTTTATATATTTATTTTTGTTATCTTCGCTCGTATTATTTTTACTCGCATTATCGTAATTGATATTCCGTCACATCAATTTTTACCCGAATTCGTAAAAAAGGAAAATTTTGGAAACAAAAACAATACCCAATACTTGGGATCTTCGAGAAAATTGGGCCCTAACGTGCTGGGTTCTAATTTTCTGTTGAATCTAAATGCTCGAGAATGCTCTTTAATAAAAAACATAAATAAAAACTCATTATCGGGATTTCAATATGTTGTGTCCTAACGCATTGGATATGACACGTGGTTTTCTCGATATGAGGATTTTTCGAAAGTAAAGGCAATATTCCGTATTTAGAAAATTCGAGAAAATCGTGCCCTAACTTACTGAGATTCGATTTTTCTCGTTGATTTTAAGTAATCGAATATCCTTTTAAAATTAAAATAAATGAGGTTTAAATAAAAAAAAATAAAAGGAAAGCTTACTCTCAAAAAATACAAGGTGTCGTGTCCTAACTTACTGGATGTGACATCTTGTTAATTCGAGATAATAAGGCGTTTTTCATTTTGACTTATCCAAGTAATTTTTTAAAAAAATAACGCAATATAAAGAAGGATCTTATTTTTAAATTCTTTTCGAGTTTTTAATTTTCGACATAAAGACATTAAATAATCAACTAAGGTACCAATTTTGGGCGTGTCGAGGGTGCTAATCCTTCCTCGTGCGTAACCGACTCCCGAACCTTTTTTCTGAATTTCGTAGACCAAAATCGTTGTTTTCATAAAATTAAATCATTTATTAAAAACAACCACTTTTTGAGGTGACCCGATCACACCTCATCAAAAAAAGGATTGGTGGCGACTCCCGTTTTCATTCTTTTTTTCAAAATCCAAGTCGACCCCGTTTTATCAAAAAAATGGTGTCAACAAAAGGAAATACAAATCATCAAGTGAATTAGTCCTCGACAAACCACCAAAGGAGAGGGCCGAGAAAGTCCGGCTTTTGCAAGTCACCTCACCAATTTTTTAGCCATTTTATCAATTAACTTAAAAAACACCCATAATTTCAACCGAGGTTCAGGAAAATCTGTAAAGTGATTTATTAGGTTAACAACTCTAATTTTAATATATTTAAACAGATAGATTTTCAAATATTCTATTTGTAAAAATAATTTGTTTAATTTAATTTTAAAATATTATGTAAATTTAAATAATTTAGATTAAGAATTAAGATTTGTATTGGATTTGTGTCACCTTTCAACTTAGGGTCTGTTTGATTGGCAGTAAAATGTTTTCCGTAAAATGATTTCTGGAAAATGTTTTACCTTTCTGTAAAATGATTTACTGGAAAATATTTTTTGGTGTTTGATTGAATCTGTGTAAAATATTTTCTGCTGTTTGACAGATTTCCTGAAAATATTTTCCGGAAAAGTTGTTTTTACATATATTAATAAATTTATATACATATTAATAAATTTTTATATTTTAAATTATTTTTACACATATTGCAATGATTTATTTATAAATAATTTTTTATTAATAAAAGTTTTATCTAATTAAATTCCAAATGTTCATCTATTTGTAGATTATACTGATTTGATTTTACTTCTTCATTATTAAAACATTTATTTGTATTTAAATTTTATATTAATTTGATTCTACTTTTATCCAATCTGATTCTTGTGATACATATATTTAACATGGGATTTAAATTAAAATAAAAAATACTGTAATTATTAGAAAATTTCATTTTTTTTAAAAACTAGTATATTGTATTAACTCGTAGTAAATGATATGTCAAACTTAAACTGCTACATTAATATATATTGGGTAACTAATACAAGTGTAATATGCAATTAAAAGCTAGTATTTAAATGTTACCAACACAAAAAATAAAGACGAGATAATAAAAATTATTGAAAAAGAAAAGCAAAACAGTAATCCATAGCACAACAAGAAACTAGTTATATTGTTGTTCTCTTTTTTCTATCCAAACCCAAAACAAAACATCAAAACCGCATTTAGTACTACCAAAGTCTTTTATGGTTCCATCTAAGATTTGCAGTAAATGAATTTGAAACTACTTAGGACCAACGTCTTTGAGAGCACAGATCTGCTCTTCCCCCATTGCAGACATAACAGACACAACCAGGTCTTTCCCCTCAGCAAAACCATCATTGATCTGCAATCACACCAAACCACATGAATGTAAAATTATATAACTACCATCTTCATGATATGTAAATTGGAACCAACATTTTTTTTTTGTTCTAGTATTAGATACACTTGAATTAGTACGCCAAGAGATTAACTTACCTCCTTACATTCTTGTTCCATTTCCTCATACGTCAATGCTAGCTTCTTTACCACATTTTCTTTTGTTTGTTCAATTGTCTGTAAAAGATCACAGAAATAGTAGTTAAAACCATCCACTATAGTTACCATATCTGGACTACAAACAGCAGCGACATACTTTTGCAAAGGCTTTCGCTCATGTTTCACATTTTTATCAAAGACAGTTAAGGGCAAAGTAAGCAACCAACTAACCTTACTCAGTAAATCAGAGAGTTTTTTCATCTTGGCCTCCATCAATGCAATATGTTTCAGACTATTAATGTCTTGTGAAACTGCAGTAGACCCATTTTGTCGAGGTCCATGTGAGCCTTTTGCAAAATGTTAGCAAATAATTCATTTTTAACTTTTAGGCTGTTAGCAAAATATTTCAAGTACATATCAAATAATTCCCTCAAAAATCTCAAACAATAATGCCTTTGGGGTTCTGGCAAAGTGAAAAGCTTGACATGTAATTGCAATGGATCTTAAAACCCACATTACAGCAATTAAAACAGAAGAGTACTCTGAGGTTACAAATGAATTCCAAATCTAAATTTTCAAATTTATGTTTCCAAACATAGCATAAATGAACACAATCACAGCATAAGAATTTATAGCCAGAACCACATAATATTTTTCATTCTCAAAATAACTAATTACTTTGAAAGTAACCAGCAAGATAAGATGTTTACAGTGACAACATCAGATGATACAATAGCAACATGTTTCTTCATTTTTCACTCTTTAATACAACTTGGTCATGCATTTGCCTAAAAGGAATGGAAAACACACATTTCTAAGCACTGAACTGAAGAGGTTGGAGTCACTACAACAAAAAAATGTCTAGCAATGATGAACATAATCAAAGAGGTACAAGTCGTGTGAGTTAAGATAATGTCTAACAACCCGGTAAAATTATAGCAGCACATATATAAAAGAACAATACAGTTCAGCTAGTACAACATGAGAAAAATGACTATATTTTCCTAAAAGAATATGGGGTTCAATAAGGTTCCCCTCATCATAAGGCCGGGAAATTATAGAAGAAAAAGCAGAAATCGATCAAATATAAACCCCTCATTTGCTTTATTATTATATGAAAAAAGACAGAAATCGTTCACAAAAGGAGTGTGAGGAAGATTTTCATATTTGTATGCTGCAAGACGATTTTGAGTGATTTGCTCAGTTGAAACTTTGTTTTCAGCACAATGTGACAAGTCAACATGTATTGTTTTGCTTAGTGATAAATAATATGTTTTTTTTAAGTAACATCAAGGAATGAGCATGATTTCTTGAAAACCAAGTCCTGCAAACAAGTGAAGCCAGAGAAAAGACCTTATGTAACACCATTAGACCACAGTCCATGCACAAGAAAACCAAACAGTCTAAAAGAAAGGAAATATTAATAAAGGAACTCAAAACGGGCATTGACTTCTCTGAAAAAGGATATCAGCTCGTCCAATGACTTCTCCAAACTTCCATACATTCTAATGGATAACCTTAGCCACTTCGAAATATGTGCTCTATTCTTTTCATCTTGATCACAAAAAACCATTTCCATTTAAATATGCATTAAAAAGAAAGGGATAATTACTATCATTTTCTTAATGTTATTAAGAACATTACCTCAAATGCAGCAAAATATCACAAGCCATATTTTAGTTAAATAAATATATGGCGTCAGACTGTTATACTGCTGAACTTTGGTACGAAAACATCTAATAGAAGACTCTAAGGAAGTGCAGCTACTAGCTAATAGTAACATCTGCACATTTCTAGGGGCATTGCTTCACATATTTATACAAGTTTGATGCTTTGGTACAATCAAGTAGAGCTGGCAAAATTCTTCAGAAAAAGAAATAGGGAATTCTCAAAAGCTAAAGATTTGTTTTACTTGCCCTGTACAACTCATCCTAGCCAAAAAATGCAAAAAGCAAAAGTAGAAAGCAGTTCTAGACTTAACCCAAACCCAACTGGTTATCATATGATATACATTTAGTGAAGATGCCTATGAATCTCACTAGAGGCAATGCAATAAACCATCAATGAATACTTTGTTTCATATAAAAGATTACCCTAGTCCACATCTTATCCTATCCATCTACGTTTTGGGGAAGATCTTTGCTCTCTTCCATACCTGCTCACCTAGCAGACAAATAGTGAACTATCACAAGTCCACGGCATCACAGGTAATTTGAGCAAGGGATTAGACATTGGCCACAAAGATGTTCCCTTGTATATTCATTTGATAGTAAGTTGTGTGATTTATCAAAAAAAGTAAGTTGTGTGATGTTAGCATTTTATATTCAGAAGCTTGTGTAATAGCTAAAACCAAATCCAAAATGATTACCTAGTAAGATATGGCTCCATAATCATATCTATGGCGTATACAGCACCCTGCATAGTAAAAAAGGTAGTCATTGAATAACACCATTGAACTGAAGAAAGTTCTTTTTTCTTTTTTTTTTCAATGGGAGATTTATGAAGAATATATGCCTAAATGACATAATCAACCATCTATATAAAACAAAAATATAACCAAAATATCATCCAGCAAGAAAAGTCGCCCAAATAGGAGGCGAATAGCCCAATAGATAATCTGTAATCTTCATCGGCTACTATACTTTCTCTCAATTTGATGACAATCAGCATAATTCATTAAAATAAAAATGTTAGAAATCAAAGAACGAGAGAGGAAGAGAGGAAACAAAACAGAATATGCTGAGAAGAGAAGATGAAGAACAGAAAAAGAAAAAGGAATGAAGAACGGAAGAAGAAGAAGGAGCCTTACCTGGATTAAGGAGGAACCGGAAGAGGTCCTTGACCAAACTGATTTGCAATCCAAGGGGAAGGGAAAAGGGAAGGGGAAGGGAAAGGGGAAAGGGGAGAAGAAGGCATCATTTTCCGGAAAATGTCTTACCGAGTTCAAAAGCGTAAGACATTTTCCCCAAATTTGTAATAGGTTTTCCCGTGTTGCGAAATTGGTTTTACAAAAGAAAAATATTTTCCTGCTATCAAACACTGGAAAACGTGTAAAACCAATTCCGAAATTGGTTTCCCCCTATCAAACACAGCCTTAGTTCAACTCAAGAGAGAATTTTTCAAAAGTTTTTTTTTTACAAAGCAATCAATATTATTTTGAGGATAATTTTATCTTTTCATCTAAAATCTAAAAATATATTCATACATGATTGTATTTAAACTCAAAATATTATTATTTTTAGTAAAATCAATTTTATCATTTCAAAGTAAAATCAATTTTATCATTTCAACCAAAGTTATATTTAATTATTGTATTTTTTTAAAAATTTGTTAAATAAAATTTTCACCCGCTAATCATAACCTAATATAAATAAAATGGGTTGGAGTGAAAGAGCTTGGTTGGATCTTAAGCAAGCCTCTAGTGTCACGGGGCTAGATCTTTCGTCTCGCGATCCATGCGGCCTTAGGCAATCTGTTTGTCCAAACTCGGTGAAGTCAGCCTTTACTCAAGTGAGGATTCCTTAAGAACTCCTCCAATGCACCAATTTATATAGTGGAAGCAAAACAATGCCAAAAGAAGCCACAAAGAACAACAGAAAACCACAGAAAAGATCGCACACAAAATATTTGAGTAAATACTCTCAACTTACAATGGAATGATTTACAAGTGAGGGGAGGCTCTCTATCTATAGTTGAGCTACCCCAAAATCGACGGACAAGATTAAGTTACATCGACGGACGAGATTAACCATATCCCTTGGTTTTAGGGATTTACAAGATATTCCATATCAAATCTAATCTAATCTTTACAAGATATGATTTCTAATACCCCAAAAATTACTACAGTAAGAAAGTAAGGTAATATCCTTGATATAGTAAAATAAGAAAATAAAGTGATAAAAGGGTAATATTGAGTTATGTCAACATTGGGAAGTATATTATGACATATTAATTCAAGAAAGGATTAAATTACAAAAGTGAGAAAAGTTTTATTGTCCTAGAGTAAATACTCAAAAGTTGAAGGGTTA